>NC_067220.1:44748816-44834621 GCF_019924925.1 Ctenopharyngodon idella
TGTCGATGTTGGCGCTACAGTTGAGGATGTTTGAGGAGTGCTTGTGGTAGCCAAAGTTGTTGTTGTTGCATCAAACTGTTGTTGTGGTTTGCTGCATCAGTTGTCGATGTTGGCGCTACAGTTGAGGATGTTTGAGGAGTGCTTGTGGTAGCCAAAGTTGTTGTTGTTGCATCACTAGTTGTTGTCGTGTCAGACATAGTTGTGGTTGCTGCATCAGTTGTCGATGTGGCGCTGCAGTTGAAGATGTTTCAGGGTGCTTGTGGTAGCCAAAGTTGTTGCACCAATAGTTGTTGTGGTGTCAGATATAGTTGTGGTTGCTGCATTAGTTGTTGACATTGGTGGTACAGTTGAAGATGTCTGAGGGGTGCTTGTGGTAGTCAAAGTTGTTGTTGCATCAACAATTGTTGTGGTGTCAGATATAGTTGTGGCTGCCTGCATCACTTGTCGATGTTAGCGCTAAAGTTGAGGATGTTTCAGGTGTTGTTGTGGTAGCCAAAGTTCTTGTTGTTGCATCAACTGTTGTTGTGGTGTCAGATATAGTTGTGGTTGCTGCATCAGTTGTCGATGTTGGCGCTACAGTTGAGGATGTTTGAGGGGCACTTGTGGTAGTCAAAGTTGTTGGTGCATCAACAGTTGTTGTGGTGTCAGATAAAGTTGTAGTTGCTGCATCAGTTGTCGATGTTGGCGCTACAGTTGAGGATGTTTGAGGAGTGCTTGTGGTAGCCAAAGGTGTTGTTGTTGTTGCACCAATAGTTGTTGTGGTGTCAGACATAGTTGTGGTTGCTGCATCAGTTGTCGATGTTGGCGCTGCAATTGAGGATGTTTCAGGTGTGCTTGTGGTAGCCAAAGTTGTTGTTGTTGTTGCATCAACAGTTGTTGTGGTTGCTGCATCAGTTGTCGATGTTGGCGCTACAGATGAGGATGTTTCAGGGGTGCTTGTGGTAGCCAAAGTTGTTGTTGTTGCATCAACTGTTGTTGTGGTGTCAGGTATAGTTGTGGTTGCTGCATCAGTTGTCGACGTTGGCGCTGCAGTTGAGGATGTTTCAGGGGTGCTTGTGGTAGCCAAAGTTGTTGTTGTTGCATCAACTGTTGTTGTGGTGTCAAATATTGTTGTGGTTGCTGCATCAGTTGTCGATGTTGGCGCTACAGTTGAGGATGTTTGAGGAGTGCTTGTGGTAGCCAAAGTTGTTGTTATTGCATCAACTGTTGTTGTGGTTGCTGCATCAGTTGTCGATGTTGGCGCTACAGTTGAGGATGTTTGAGGAGTGCTTGTGGTAGCCAAAGTTGTTGTTGTTGCATCAACTGTTGTTGTGGTTGCTGCATCAGTTGTCGATGTTGGCGCTACAGTTGAGGATGTTTGAGGAGTGCTTGTGGTAGTCAAAGTCGTTGTTGTTGTTGCATCAATAGTTGTTGTCGTGTCAGACATAGTTGTGGTTGCTGCATCAGTTATCGATGTTGGCACTGCAGTTGAAGATGTTTCAGGGGTGCTTGTGGTAGCCAAAGTTGTTGCACCAATAGTTGTTGTGGTGTCAGATATAGTTGTGGTTGCTTCATTAGTTGTTGACATTGGTGGTACAGTTGAAGATGTCTGAGGGGTGCTTGTGGTAGTCAAAGATGTTGTTGCATCAACAATTGTTGTGGTGTCAGATATAGTTGTGGCTGCTGCATCACTTGTCGATGTTAGCACTAAAGTTGAGGATGTTTCAGGTGTTGTTGTGGTAGCCAAAGTTCTTGTTGTTGCATCAACTGTTGTTGTGGTGTCAGATATAGTTGTGGTTGCTGCATCAGTTGTCGACGTTGGCGCTGCAGTTGAGGATGTTTCAGGGGTGCTTGTGGTAGACAAAGTTGTTGTTGTTGCATCAACTGTTGTTGTGGTGTCAAATATTGTTGTGGTTGCTGCATCAGTTGTCAATGTTGGCGCTACAGTTGAGGATGTTTGAGGAGTGCTTGTGGTAACCAAAGTTGTTGTTGCACTAATAGTTGTTGTGGTGTCAGGAATAGTTGTGGTTGCTGCATCAGTTGTCGAACTTGGTGCTGCAGTTGAGGATGTTTGAGGGGCACTTGTGGTAGTCAAAGTCGTTGGCGCATCAACAGTTGTTGTGGTGTCAGATAAAGTTGTGGTTGCTGCATCACTTGTTGATGTTAGCGCTACAGTTGAGGATGTTTCAGGGGTCGTTGTGGTAGCCAAAGTTGTTGTTGTTGCATCAACTGTTGTTGTGGTGTCAGATATAGTTGTGGTTGCTGCATCAGTTGTCGATGTTGGCGCTACAGTTGAGGATGTTTGAGGAGTGCTTGTGGTAGCCAAAGTTGTTGTTGTTGCATCAACTGTTGTTGTGGTTGCTGCATCAGTTGTCGATGTTGGCGCTACAGTTGAGGATGTTTGAGGAGTGCTTGTGGTAGCCAAAGTTGTTGTTGTTGCATCAATAGTTGTTGTCGTGTCAGACATAGTTGTGGTTGCTGCATCAGTTGTCGATGTTGGCGCTGCAGTTGAAGATGTTTCAGGGGTGCTTGTGGTAGCCAAAGTTGTTGCACCAATAGTTGTTGTGGTGTCAGATATAGTTGTGGTTGCTGCATTAGTTGTTGACATTGGTGGTACAGTTGAAGATGTCTGAGGGGTGCTTGTGGTAGTCAAAGTTGTTGTTGCATCAACAATTGTTGTGGTGTCAGATATAGTTGTGGCTGCTGCATCACTTGTCGATGTTAGCGCTAAAGTTGAGGATGTTTCAGGTGTTGTTGTGGTAGCCAAAGTTCTTGTTGTTGCATCAACTGTTGTTGTGGTGTCAGATATAGTTGTGGTTGCTGCATCAGTTGTCGATGTTGGCGCTACAGTTGAGGATGTTTGAGGGGCACTTGTGGTAGTCAAAGTTGTTGGTGCATCAACAGTTGTTGTGGTGTCAGATAAAGTTGTAGTTGCTGCATCAGTTGTCGATGTTGGCGCTACAGTTGAGGATGTTTGAGGAGTGCTTGTGGTAGCCAAAGGTGTTGTTGTTGTTGCACCAATAGTTGTTGTGGTGTCAGACATAGTTGTGGTTGCTGCATCAGTTGTCGATGTTGGCGCTGCAATTGAGGATGTTTCAGGTGTGCTTGTGGTAGCCAAAGTTGTTGTTGTTGTTGCATCAACAGTTGTTGTGGTTGCTGCATCAGTTGTCGATGTTGGCGCTACAGATGAGGATGTTTCAGGGGTGCTTGTGGTAGCCAAAGTTGTTGTTGTTGCATCAACTGTTGTTGTGGTGTCAAATATTGTTGTGGTTGCTGCATCAGTTGTCGATGTTGGCGCTACAGTTGAGGATGTTTGAGGAGTGCTTGTGGTAGCCAAAGTTGTTGTTATTGCATCAACTGTTGTTGTGGTTGCTGCATCAGTTGTCGATGTTGGCGCTACAGTTGAGGATGTTTGAGGAGTGCTTGTGGTAGCCAAAGTTGTTGTTGTTGCATCAACTGTTGTTGTGGTTGCTGCATCAGTTGTCGATGTTGGCGCTACAGTTGAGGATGTTTGAGGAGTGCTTGTGGTAGTCAAAGTCGTTGTTGTTGTTGCATCAATAGTTGTTGTCGTGTCAGACATAGTTGTGGTTGCTGCATCAGTTATCGATGTTGGCACTGCAGTTGAAGATGTTTCAGGGGTGCTTGTGGTAGCCAAAGTTGTTGCACCAATAGTTGTTGTGGTGTCAGATATAGTTGTGGTTGCTGCATTAGTTGTTGACATTGGTGGTACAGTTGAAGATGTCTGAGGGGTGCTTGTGGTAGTCAAAGATGTTGTTGCATCAACAATTGTTGTGGTGTCAGATATAGTTGTGGCTGCTGCATCACTTGTCGATGTTAGCACTAAAGTTGAGGATGTTTCAGGTGTTGTTGTGGTAGCCAAAGTTCTTGTTGTTGCATCAACTGTTGTTGTGGTGTCAGATATAGTTGTGGTTGCTGCATCAGTTGTCGACGTTGGCGCTGCAGTTGAGGATGTTTCAGGGGTGCTTGTGGTAGCCAAAGTTGTTGTTGTTGCACCAATAGTTGTTGTGGTGTCAGATATAGTTGTGGTTGCTGCATCAGTTGTCGATGTTGGTGCTGCAGTTGAGGATGTTTCAGGGGTGCTTGTGGTAGCCAAAGTTGTTGTTGTTGCATCAACTGTTGTTGTGGTGTCAAATATTGTTGTGGTTGCTGCATCAGTTGTCGATGTTGGCACTGCAGTTGAAGATGTTTCAGGGGTGCTTGTGGTAGCCAAAGTTGTTGCACCAATAGTTGTTGTGGTGTCAGATATAGTTGTGGTTGCTGCATTAGTTGTTGACATTGGTGGTACAGTTGAAGATGTCTGAGGGGTGCTTGTGGTAGTCAAAGATGTTGTTGCATCAACAATTGTTGTGGTGTCAGATATAGTTGTGGCTGCTGCATCACTTGTCGATGTTAGCACTAAAGTTGAGGATGTTTCAGGTGTTGTTGTGGTAGCCAAAGTTCTTGTTGTTGCATCAACTGTTGTTGTGGTGTCAGATATAGTTGTGGTTGCTGCATCAGTTGTCGACGTTGGCGCTGCAGTTGAGGATGTTTCAGGGGTGCTTGTGGTAGCCAAAGTTGTTGTTGTTGCACCAATAGTTGTTGTGGTGTCAGATATAGTTGTGGTTGCTGCATCAGTTGTCGATGTTGGTGCTGCAGTTGAGGATGTTTCAGGGGTGCTTGTGGTAGCCAAAGTTGTTGTTGTTGCATCAACTGTTGTTGTGGTGTCAAATATTGTTGTGGTTGCTGCATCAGTTGTCGATGTTGGCGCTACAGTTGAGGATGTTTGAGGAGTGCTTGTGGTAACCAAAGTTGTTGTTGCACTAATAGTTGTTGTGGTGTCAGGAATAGTTGTGGTTGCTGCATCAGTTGTCGAACTTGGTGCTGCAGTTGAGGATGTTTGAGGGGCTCTTGTGGTAGTCAAAGTCGTTGGCGCATCAACAGTTGTTGTGGTGTCAGATAAAGTTGTGGTTGCTGCATCACTTGTCGATGTTAGCGCTACAGTTGAGGATGTTTCAGGGGTCGTTGTGGTAGCCAAAAATGTTGTTGTTGCATCAACTGTTGTTGTGGTGTCAGATATAGTTGTGGTTGCTGCATCAGTTGTCGATGTTGGCGCTACAGTTGAGGATGTTTGAGGAGTGCTTGTGGTAGCCAAAGTTGTTGTTGTTGCATCAACTGTTGTTGTGGTTGCTGCATCAGTTGTTGTGGTTGCTGCATCAGTTGTCGATGTTGGCGCTACAGTTGAGGATGTTTGAGGAGTGCTTGTGGTAGCCAAAGTTCTTGTTGTTGCTTCAGCTGTTGTGGTGGTGTCAGATATATTTGTGGTTGCTGCATCAGTTGTCGATGTTGGCGCTACAGTTGAGGATGTTTGAGGAGTGCTTGTGGTAGCCAAATTTGTTGTTGTTGCTTCAGCTGTTGTGGTGGTGTCAGATATAGTTGTGGTTGCTGCATCAGTTACCAACATTATTGGTACATTTGAGGATGTTTGAGGGACACTTGTGGTAGCCAAAGTCGTTGTTGTTGTTGTTGCACCAATAGTCGTTGTGGTGTCAGACATAGTTGTGGTTGCTGCATCAGTTGTCGACATTGGTGCTACAGTTGAGGTTGTTTGAGGAGTGCTTGTGTTAGTCAGAGTCGTTGTTGTTGCACCAATAGTTGTTGTGGTGTCTGATATAGTTGTGGTTGCTGCATCAGTGGTCGATGTTGGCGCTACAGTTGAGGATGTTTCAGGGGTGTTTGTGGTAGCCAAATTTGTTGTTGTTGCATCAACAGTTGTTGTGGTTGCTGCATCAGTGGTCGATGTTGGCGCTACAGTTGAGGATGTTTCAGGGGTGCTTGTGGTAGCCAAAGTTGTTGTTGTTGCATCAACTGTTGTGGTGGTTGCTGCATCAGTTGTCGATGTTGGCGCTACAGTTGAGGATGTTTGAGGAGTGCTTGTGGTAGCCAAAGTTGTTGTTGTTGCATCAACTGTTGTTGTGGTTGCTGCATCAGTTGTCGATGTTGGCGCTACAGTTGAGGATGTTTGAGGAGTGCTTGTGGAAGTCAAAGTCGTTGTTGTTGTTGCATCAATAGTTGTTGTCGTGTCAGACATAGTTGTGGTTGCTGCATCAGTTGTCGATGTTGGCGCTGCAGTCGAAGATGTTTCAGGGGTGCTTGTGGTAGCCAAAGTTGTTGCACCAATAGTTGTTGTGGTGTCAGATATAGTTGTGGTTGATGCATTACTTGTTGACATTGGTGGTACAGTTGAAGATGTCTGAGGGGTGCTTGTGGTAGTCAAAGTTGTTGTTGCATCAACAATTGTTGTGGTGTCAGATATAGTTGTGTTTGCTGCATCAGTTGTCGATGTTGGCGCTACAGTTGAGGATGTTTGAGGGGCACTTGTGGTAGTCAAAGTCATTGGTGCATCAACAGTTGTTGTGGTGTCAGATAAAGTTGTGGTTGCTGCATCAGTTGTCGACGTTGGCGCTACAGTTGAGGATGTTTGAGGAGTGCTTGTGGAAGTCAAAGTCGTTGTTGTTGTTGCATCAATAGTTGTAGTCGTGTCAGATAGAGTTGTGGTTGCTGCATCAGTTGTCGATGTTGGCGCTGCAGTCGAAGATGTTTCAGGGGTGCTTGTGGTAGCCAAAGTTGTTGCACCAATAGTTGTTGTGGTGTCAGATATAGTTGTGGTTGCTGCATTACTTGTTGACATTGGTGGTACAGTTGAAGATGTCTGAGGGGTGCTTGTGGTAGTCAAAGTTGTTGTTGCATCAACAATTGTTGTGGTGTCAGATATAGTTGTGTTTGCTGCATCAGTTGTCGATGTTGGCGCTACAGTTGAGGATGTTTGAGGGGCACTTGTGGTAGTCAAAGTCATTGGTGCATCAACAGTTGTTGTGGTGTCAGATAAAGTTGTGGTTGCTGCATCAGTTGTCGACGTTGGCGCTACAGTTGAGGATGTTTGAGGAGTGCTTGTGGTAGCCAAAGTTGTTGTTGTTGCACTAATAGTTGTTGTGGTGTCAGGAATAGTTGTGGTTGCTGCATCAGTTGTCGAACTTGGTGCTGCAGTTGAGGATGTTTGAGGGGCACTTGTGGTAGTCAAAGTCGTTGGCGCATCAACAGTTGTTGTGGTGTCAGATAAAGTTGTGGTTGCTGCATCACTTGTCGATGTTAGCGCTACAGTTGAGGATGTTTCAGGGGTTGTTGTGGTAGCCAAAGTTGTTGTTGTTGCATCAACTGTTGTTGTGGTGTCAGATATAGTTGTGGTTGCTGCATCAGTTGTCGATGTTAGCGCTACAGTTGAGGATGTTTCAGGGGTTGTTGTGGTAGCCAAAGTTGTTGTTGTTGCATCAACTGTTGTTGTGGTTGCTGCATCAGTTGTCGATGTTGGCGCTACAGTTGAGGATGTTTGAGGAGTGCTTGTGGTAGCCAAAGTTGTTGTTGTTGCATCAACTGTTGTTGTGGTTGCTGCATCAGTTGTTGTGGTTGCTGCATCAGTTGTCGATGTTGGCGCTACAGTTGAGGATGTTTGAGGAGTGCTTGTGGTAGCCAAAGTTCTTGTTGTTGCTTCAGCTGTTGTGGTGGTGTCAGACATAGTTGTGGTTGCTGCATCAGTTGTCGATGTTGGCGCTGCAGTCGAAGATGTTTCAGGGGTGCTTGTGGTAGCCATAGTTGTTGCACCAATAGTTGTTGTGGTGTCAGATATAGTTGTGGTTGCTGCATTACTTGTTGACATTGGTGGTACAGTTGAAGGTGTCTGAGGGGTGCTTGTGGTAGTCAAAGTCATTGGTGCATCAACAGTTGTTGTGGTGTCAGATAAAGTTGTGGTTGCTGCATCAGTTGTCGATGTTGGCGCTGCAGTTGAGGATGTTTCAGGGGTGCTTGTGGTAGCCAAAGTTGTTGTTGTTGTTGCATCAACAGTTGTTGTGGTTGCTGCATCAGTTGTCGATGTTGGCGCTGCAGTTGAGGATGTTTCAGGGGTGCTTGTGGTAGCCAAAGTTGTTGTTGTTGCATCAACTGTTGTTGTGGTGTCAAATTTTGTTGAGGTTGTTGCATCAGTTGTCGACATTGGTGGTACACTTGAGGATGTTTGAGGAGTGCTTGTGGTAACCAAAGTTGTTGTTGTTGCACTAATAGTTGTTGTGGTGTCAGGAATAGTTGTGGTTACTGCATCAGTTGTCGAACTTGGTGCTACAGTTGAGGATGTTTCAGGGGTTGTTGTGGTAGCCAAAGTTGTTGTTGTTGCATCAACTGTTGTTGTGGTGTCAGATATAGTTGTGGTTGCTGCATCAGTTGTCGATGTTGGCGCTACAGTTGAGGATGTTTGAGGAGTGCTTGTGGTAGCCAAAGTTGTTGTTGTTGCATCAACTGTTGTTGTGGTTGCTGCATCAGTTGTCGATGTTGGCGTTACTGTTGAGGATGTTTGAGGAGTGCTTGTGGTAGTCAAAGTCGTTGTTGTTGTTGTTGCATCAATAGTTGTTGTCGTGTCAGATATAGTTGTGGTTGCTGCATCAGTTGTCGATGTTGGCGCTGCAGTTGAAGATGTTTCAGGGGTGCTTGTGGTAGCCAAAGTTGTTGCACCAATAGTTGTTGTGGTGTCAGATATAGTTGTGGTTGCTGCATTAGTTGTTGACATTGGTGGTACAGTTGAAGATGTCTGAGGGGTGCTTGTGGTAGTCAAAGATGTTGTTGCATCAACAATTGTTGTGGTGTCAGATATAGTTGTGGCTGCTGCTTCACTTGTCGATGTTAGCGCTAAAGTTGAGGATGTTTCAGGTGTTGTTGTGGTAGCCAAAGTTCTTGTTGTTGCATCAACTGTTGTTGTGGTGTCAGATATAGTTGTGGTTGCTGCATCAGTTGTCGACGTTGGCGCTGCAGCTGAGGATGTTTCAGGGGTGCTTGTGGTAGCCAAAGTTGTTGTTGCATCAACTGTTGTTGTGGTGTCAAATATTGTTGTGGTTGCTGCATCAGTTGTCGATGTTGGCGCTGCAGTTGAGGATGTTTCAGGGGGGCTTGTGGTAGCCAAAGTTGTTGTTGTTCTTGCCTCAACAGTTGTTGTGGTTGCTGCATCAGTTGTCGATGTTGGCGCTACAGTTGAGGATGTTTGAGGGGCACTTGTGGTAGTCAAAGTCGTTGGCGCATCAACAGTTGTTGTGGTGTCAGATAAAGTTGTGGTTGATGCATCACTTGTCGATGTTAGCGCTACAGTTGAGGATGTTTCAGGGGTTGTTGTGGTAGCCAAAGTTGTTGTTGTTGCATCAACTGTTGTTGTGGTGTCAGATATAGTTGTGGTAGCTGCATCAGTTGTCGATGTTGGCGCAACAGTTGAGGATGTTTGAGGAGTGCTTGTGGTAGCCAAAGTTGTTGTTGTTGCATCAACTGTTGTTGTGGTGTCAGATAAAGTTGTGGTTCCTGCATCAGTTGTCGATGTTGTCGCTACAGTTGAGGATGTTTCAGGGGTGCTTGTGGTAGCCAAATTTGTTGTTGTTGCATCAACTGTTGTTGTGGTTGCTGCATCAGTTGTCGATGTTGGCGCTACAGTTGAGGATGTTTGAGGAGTGCTTGTGGTAGTCAAAGTCGTTGTTGTTGTTGCATCAATAGTTGTTGTCGTGTCAGACATAGTTGTGCTTGCTGCATCAGTTGTCGATGTTGGCACTGCAGTTGAAGATGTTGCAGTGGTGCTTGTGGTAGCCAAAGTTGTTGCACCAATAGTTGTTGTGGTGTTAGATATAGTTGTGGTTGCTGCATTAGTTGTTGACATTGGTGATACAGTTGAAGATGTCTGAGGGGTGCTTGTGGTAGTCAAAGTTGTTGTTGCATCAACAATTGTTGTGGTGTCAGATATAGTTGTGGCTGCTGCATCAGTTGTCAAACTTGGCGCTGCAGTTGAGGATGTTTGAGGGGCACTTGTGGTAGTCCAAGTTGTTGTTGCATCAACAGTTGTTGTGGTGTCAGAAATAGTTGTGGTTGATGCATCACTTGTCGATGTTGGCGCTACAGTTGAGGATGTTTCAGGGGTTGTTGTGGTAGCCAAAGTTGTTGTTGCATCAACTGTTGTTGTTGTGTCAGATATAGTTGTGGTTGCTCCATCAGTTGTTGATGTTGGCGCTACAGTTGCGGATGTTTGAGGGGTGGTAGTAGTAGCCAAAGTTGTTGTTGCATCAATAGTTGTTGTGGCATCGGGCACAGTTGTGGTTTCTTCATCGGTTGTTGCAGTTGGTGCTATAGTTGTGTAAGTTGGATTGGTGCTTGTGTTTGCCAAAATTGTTGTTGTTGCACCAATAGTTGTTGTAGTTTCAGGCATAGTGGTGCTTTCTACATCAGTTGTAGTGGTTGGTCCTGTCGTTGAATATTTTATAGTAGACAAAGTTGAAGTTGTCTCAGCAATAGTTGTTATTGTTGGAAGTGTTGTGGTTTCAGGCATATTTGTGTTTGCTGTATTGGTTGTCGAGGTTTGTTCTATAGATGTGAGAGCCAAATTTGTTGTTGTACCAATAGTGGATGTGGTTTCAAGCATGTTTGTGCTTGTTGGATCAATTGTAGTTTTTGGTTCTGTCGTTGACTCCTCCACTATTGTTTGAGGGTTTATTGTCGTTGTAGAAAATAGTGTTGAGGTTAAACCTTTTGTTGTTGTTGTTTGATGCACATCTGTGGCTGTAGAAGCCTCATTTTCTGTAGATGTTGTGGTATAAACTTCTGTTGTGTTTGGATCTGTTTGTCCAAGTGCTGTTGTACATCCGTAAACCATCCACCACAAATATACTGTCAAAAGACATATTTCATTGTTGTTTATTTCTTATTTCTTTTTTTAAATACATATTGTTGGTTTGTTTCACATAAATTTCAGTTATTCTTTTATTCATTTGGTCTTTTATATTGTTATTAGGCTTGTCATACTTTCTTTAAATTTCATGTTAAAAACATTGTATTATTTAACATAGATTTACTCACATATCGTGAGGACAGTTTTCCTTCCGCCATCATACCTATAAGTAAATAACCTGTTAATTGAAAATATAATTAGGTATTTCAGTGTTTAAAGACATGTTTAATTTTATATTTTTATAATTTTATACACTCATAATATAGCAGAGCTTTAGAGCTGTGTTTTGTATCAAATTTAAAGTATGTTTTTGCATTGAGAGGAGAGGATAACTGGAGTAAGGTTTTCCAACCAGAGATCTCCAGACATCCAGAAAAACACTAACCAACCATCCATCGCCACACTGATTATAACGTGTGTGTGATTTGTTTGTTTGTTTGCTTGTTTGGATATAGAGTGTCAGCTTCATCTCAGCCTTGCAAAGACAAAGCTCCTTGTAAATCCTGTTTACTCATCAGTTGACCACAACATCACTGTTCAAATGGGGTACACAACACCTAACGCCAACCAGGGGTGCGTTTCCCAAAAGCATCATTAGCCAACAATGGTCACAAGTTTCGTCGTTATCAGCATAGTTCAACAAGTCTGTGTTTCCCGAAACCATACTTCCAATAAACATTCGCAAACAGCATTGAAAAGTTACATGGTTGGAACTACAGCTCACAACCTATGGTTAGAAGCATAGTTTCTTGTTTGCATGACATGGGCTTAATAAATCCTTATCTTGAGCAAAATAAGCAAGCTGGCATTCAGTACAATCTATATCTTTTATTTCGAATACATACAAATGTCATTTACCTCTTTTAGTTTGTCAAGAGATTTAAAGCGCCGTTTTTGAAGAGTGTGCATGTGCGTACGCGCTCTAGTACGTAAGAAGGAGCCTATGATTGAATCTGTAAACAAAGCAAAATAACTGATAAAAATTAGACTTAGCCCTCATATGCCATCTTCGCAATGTATAGCAAAAAAAAAATCTGGTGTTAATTCAAACTCAGATGGATTAATTAAAAGAAGTTATTACTCCACCGCCTGCATGACATAATTTACCAACATGTTGAACGACAGGTTTACGACAATACAGTTTTGGGAAACAGCCGTAACTAGCTAGTTGATTTCTTCAACGATGAATCGTACTATGGTAGTTAAGCAGTGAGTTACATCATTGTACAGGAAACGCACCCCAGGACAGCAAGGAACCTCCGAGTGTTTCATGACTAGCTGAGCCTTACTACCCACATTTCAGCCCGGTCATTTGCACTTTATTAAATCAGGAAAATCAAGCCTTCTTGACAAAGTATGCTGGCTTACATCTGTATTATAAGTTAATTTGTGTTGATTAAGTTGATTTATAAGTCAGTTATAGTTCATGATTGATAGCCCCTAAAGCCAAAAAAAAGTATAGTTTACTTTTTACGTGTACGTGAGAGTCAGCGTACAATGTGTGACGCGAATTTCATCATCAGAAGAGTACGTGCATACTGTACGCCCAACACCGGATTTTTGTACGTGCTGGTCGCAAATGTGCTTTTTTTTTTTTTTTGCAGTAATTAGTTTATCCACAAGGTGGCAACTGTGCCCTGGGGGCATGAATTCACAAGGTAGTCAAAGAAAAACAGCATAAACAGAACAGACCAGATCGCATGCAAGCTACAGCGATAATAGAGGCCTACATAGATGGGAGATTGTGTGAAGAGGTTAGAAAGAACCCTCATTTGTACAACTCTAGCATGAAATAATACAAAGTTGTTTACATGGGTTGTAACTCATGGCAAGAGATTGCTCAAAACTGCGCATGCATCGTACGCCTGTGTATGCGTACGAGTCAAATGAAGTATACTTTCCGAAGCTGTGAGTTTGACTGTGCGTGTACACTAGCGTACGCATAAAAAAAAAATCAAAGTATACCCAGGGCTTCAACCCACAGTGTACTGCTGGTTGGCAATTCCTATGTTTTATATCAATTATTAAATTAAATTCATCTTCATAAACTATATAGTAGTCAAAAGCTAAAAACCTTAAACTTTGACCTTTCAATCAATATATTATAAGAAAAAAAAAATTAAAAAGCAGAAATCATGTTTTTGCACAAGAAACACTGTTCTAACTCCTCTGTTTGCGATAAGATCATTTTTTTAATTAAATAACATGAACATAGATAATATAAACATGTATGAACAGAAAAAAACAACAATTAGTTGTTCCTAATTGTTGTAATTAGTTATAATTCTTTCCTCAGAAATATATACACCGATGAGCTATTACATTATGACCACCCCCAGCCTAGAGCAATAAACACGCCTGGCAACCGAACGGTGCCACGGGTGCAGTTCACGGAGCAGTATATATACCACCCGAGAACCAGCTTTTGGTCAGTAGAGTGTTTGGTGTCAGAATGGGAAAAGTTGCTGAGTTATCGGAGTAGGATAAAGGATGAATTGTGATGGCACGGGGCCCTGGAGCTTTGATCTTGGAAACAGCATGCCTTGTAGGTTGTTCACGTGCCACTGTAGTGAGTCCAGCCAGGTCACCATGCTAACCACACACCATCACCAACAACGCATGTAATGGGCCCAAGATCATCGAGATTGAACTGTGGATGATTGGAAGAAAGTTGCCTGGTCTGATGAATCATAATTCTTGGTGCATCACGTCGAAGGCCAAGCGTGGATATGCCAATTACCAAGAGAGGCTATGGGGCTGGCAGCGGTTTTCTTGGGACACTTTAGGCCCCATTATCCCAATAGCACGATCCCTGATAGCTTTCAGGTATCTGAACATTGTTGCGGACCAAGTGCACCCATGGCATTACCAACAGGATAATGCGCCATGCCACACTGCAAGAATCGTCAAGGAGTGGTTTGAGGAACATGATAGTGAATTTCTGTTAATGCCTTGGCCTGACATGAACCCAATTGAACATTTGTGGTTCGACTTGGAAAAGGGGGTCACGCTACATCACCACCACCCCGCAATGTATGGGAATTGGAGGACCTGCTGTTGACATTATTGTACCATATACCCCAGGAGACCTATCACCACCTTGTCGAACCAATGCCTTGTCATGTGGCCGCTGTTTTTGCGGGCTAAAGGAGGTCCTACATATTATCAGATAGGTGGTCATAATGTAATGACTCATCTGCGTATATATATGTGAGTGTGTGTGTGTGTGTGTGTGGACTTTAGCCATTAAAAAATTAAATTAATATAATATATCTTGAGTCCTTAACTTTAATATTCTGATTTCACAAATCGGAATAGCAAAGTTAAGGACTCAAGGAAGGGTTAACTGATCAAAACTGTACTGTAAAGGAGTTCACAAATCATAATGGCTTTTGGTCTGTCAGCCACATGTGGGCCACATAAGGGCCGTCAGCCTTTTACAGAACTCAACCATACAAGAATTGCATAAAGTTTCACACATGGGCCACATTTGTTTGTTTTTTATTTGGCTCACTATGGGTGGAGTTATGGTACTGTTTTGGTTTAGTTCTAGCTAAAAAGAAGTGGGCCAGATTTGGGCCGGCAAACACAATCTAATCTGGGCCACACCTCAGCTGTTTATTTGGGCCAAATCTATGCCAAAGGAAATTTGCTGACTAGGTAGTGACGTTAAAGGGATAGTTCAACCAAAAATGAAAATTCTGTCATTAATTACTCACCCTGATATCATTCCAAACCCATCTCAATTATCTCAATTACCACATCTGCTTTTTCACTTTATCTGCGTCGCGTATGTAGCCTGCCAAAGCTCAAATGCAATCGCAATTCATCTAGCATTTGAATTTCCGATGCCTTACACAGAAACCTGTCAATCAGCGTCAGAGGTGGGACTATACTATGGGGCGTGTTTGTATGTTACAAACCCGTGGGAACAGATTGTGAAAGCATGCGCACGGATTATGAATTTGTGGGAAGGGATTTAAAAACCTAGGGTACGGTTTGCAAAATCTGAGCGCACGGATTAGAAATTCGTGGGTACGGTTTATTATTAATCCGTGGGCACGATTTGTTAAACCAAGGGAACAGTTTAAGAATTCGTGAGCACGGTTATAAATCGTCGTCACGGATTATAAATCTCGGCACGGATTGTTTTTTTTTTCTCCTATAGGTGACGTGCCGGGCTCCATACTCTTTAGTAGCCTACCAATGGACCATATGCACAGGATGTTCTTTAGAACTTCCGCAATAATATAAGCCAGCTGGAAGACTTCCCGTGAAATGTCACTTGTTGGTGTGTCGGTATCTTCAATGTCCTGAGGTAGCTTTAACAGCATCACTAGTGTAATAGTTTATAATCAGAATATAGTCAGGAAGGAGAGCGTGGTGCTTTCTGTGTAATTCGTGCACAAGAAAAGTTATTGTTTTTTTATGAGATTTTGTGAGTACTTCATACTTCACCTTGACATTTATTTTTAAACCTAGGCTATTGATTTTATAATGTTTAATATTTTTTCAAAAGTGAAACATGGGAAAAAAAATATTACAGGAAATGTCTAATATGAGCCAATAAATGCTCCTCTGTCACCATCTGCTGGTTAAAGTGCTTTTTATTGTTAAATGATAGTGTTTTCAAATGTTGTATTTCCCACATCTTGAAACGTTCGGTTTTACAAATGGGGACAATCTCATAAGGGTGAACAAATATTTTTGATCACATTTAAAAATAACATTTGAAGTGCTGGAAAAATGTTGCTTGTGTTGTGTGTGTCCAAATACAGACACCATGTTTCTTATTCAAACATTCCCATTAGCTTCATCTTTATTAAAATCAGTAAAACTGGTTTATTGGCGAATTAGGTAAGTGTGATAACTGCATTAAAATATAAATACAACATTAAAAAAGCAACCATTGATGGTTTTGTGTCGATGTACAGCGAGTACAGAATGACAGCTATATTTCCCCGGAAATGCCCAAGCTGGTTTAAAGAAAGCCAGGCAGTAACCGTGCATATGGTCAATTGAGCCGACCTGAGTATTGTTGCTAACCATGTCCATCCTTTTATGACCACATTACCATCTTCTGATGGCTACTTCCAGCAGGATGTCTCAAAGCTAAAATCATCTCAAACTGGTTTCTTGAACATGACAATGAGTTCACTAGGCTCAAATGACCTCCACAGTCACCAGATCTCAGTCCAGGGCCCTCATTTATCAACAGTGCGTAGAAAAGGTTCTATATTTTGTCCTACGAATGAAATTTAGAATATGCCTAAGTACAAGAAAATCCGTTTTGATCAAACGTGCGCACGCAGTTTTTACGCACATGAGTAAGCAATCATTGTTGATAAATCCCCAGGGGCGGATCTAGAAAATTATTTATAGGGTGGCAAAGGGGTGGCATGAGGTCTATGAGGGGTGGCAACACCAAAGCAAGCGCCCATGCACAGTTTTTGGAGATTTATGGCCTGACATACACAATTGTTCACAAACATTGCATTACCACAAAGTAGTCATCTATATACTGTTTAAAATTAAAAATAAATAACAAGATTTCAATATCCATCATGGCACCAAGTAAAGACACTATATGAAAAACATCAACAGATTCTAAATGAGTCTGAGCTTGTATCACTAAAGGAGATGAGCAGTTTTATTAATATTACACAGGCTACTTTTCGATGGTATAAATCACATGTTTTAGTGCAAGTTAAAGAGCAACAAAAACTTGTTTTTTGCAAACAATTTTTGAGTTGCTGTTATTAACAGAGGTGTGAATGTCTGTGTGTTCACCCAGAACACCCTATCAACTACATACTCTAGTAACACCCCAGCAATTGCATAGCAAGAGCCTAGCAACCACCCAGAATCTCCTAGCAACCACCTAGCAACACTTTAGCAATCACCCAGAACATCTATATTCTGGCCTAACTGACCAAAGTTTTTACATTTTTTAAACAAGACTTTAAGTTGGCTTTATGACAAGCCAACATAAATTTGTCTTTCGAACTTTTCAGTCTAGTTATTGTTTTTCTTGATTGGTAATGCACAATTCATGAAACAATTCAACATTTTCTCACAACTATAAACACAATCTCAAAACTATACACCAACTTGTACAAACCTCAAACTTCCAGGTCAAAATAAAACGTTATAGTCAAAAACTTATTCTTGTCTGACAAAATCAAACTTTGGCAACAGATGACACACAAAACGTAACAAATACACAGACTACTGCACTCCCCAGTGATCACTAGTGAGATCAATTCATTTAACACTGTAAAAAATTACCCCTACTGGGCTTCAGGAATTATTTTGCAGCTCAATGTCTACTACACTATACAAAAATACATTTACAGATGCAGATACAGTAAAATACAGCAATGAACTTTTGGAGGGACTTTTTTTTTTTTTCATTTTACTATTGTAAATTGATCTTGCAATAGATGAAAAGCCTGAGAAAAATATGTATGAACTTGGTATGCACCACAATACAGTAAATTCAGCATCCTCTGCACATTTGGCCAAATTTCATTACAGTATACAGTACTATAGCAGTGTATTGGTCTTCTGACACAAGACTATATCCCTAAGCAGTCATTTCTCAGTTCTGCAAAAATACAGTAGGCTACACTTAACAAATGGCTACAAAGAAAGTTGACAATCACAATATTGAGGTTGTACAACGTGCTCCAGTTTACTGTATAGAATAGTGAAATTTCTCTCATCTAAAGTACTGGTACTGTGTAAGTTAAAAACCCCTGTAAATTATTCATTCAGCTCTCTCTTAGATTTTGACAGGTGTGTCATCAGTTTTGCTACCTAATGTTGTCATTGTTAAACGTTTTGAGAAATGTGTCTTTGTTTTAAAAACTGAACGAATGGTTTGGAAAACTGGGCCAACTGAATCACTTATAATGTGTTAGAAATCGAGAAAGGCTAAAATACATTTAGATTCTTACCTAACTCTGCTATTAGTTTCTGTGATCGGGATCTTCTTATTTATTTCATGTTATTGATTCGTCGGATGGCAAAAAGACCTTTATCCATGATGAAAGTGGAGCGGGCGGTCGGTGAATCAGCTCGCCAAACAATTACGAAAATGAATCTCAGACATATTCGGATGGGATTACCTTTCTCACAGGACTTCTGAGTTAACCGGGAAGCAGTAATTGTCCGATTCACAAACAAATGTGGAAAAAATTCCTAACTGAACTTGGCTGCGCTGTGTTTTTGACTCTCAAAGAACCGGTTCATAAGAGTCATTTGTTAATGAAGCTACACTGGGCGCGCTGCATGCAACCATCATGCACAGTTTATTGAAAGACGTGTTTTTTGCCATATTATTTTGCGTTACGCTGTTTTTTTTTTTTTTTTTTTTCGGTCATCACATTGAAGCGCCGCTGCTGAAAAGCACTACTTGAAACACTGCTTACATTTATATTTTATTCTGTGATAATTTTGGGGTGGCAGAAGGGGTGGCAGATGGGGTGGCAAAGCTATTTCTTAGGGTGGCACTTGCCACCCCGTGCCACCCCGGTAGATCCGCCCCCTGCTTCTAAGTAAGAAGACATCTGTAGAGTATGAACTGTCGTCAGTTGCTGCACGAGTATCATAAGTTCCTCCACAATTTCACCGATTACCTCCATTATTCAAAGCATTCGACATGAGATTTCCCCTCTTGACAGTCGACTGTGAGTGACGTCACTTATCATACAAACACGCCTCATAGTATAGTTTCACCTCTGATGCTGATTGACAGGTTTCCGCGTAAGGCATCGGAAATTCAAATGCTAAATGAATTGCGAATGCATTTGAGTTTTGGCAGGCTATAGCTATACACGAGGCAAAGAAAATGAAAAAGCAGACGTGGTAATTGAGATTGCTATCAAATAATAACAAGGTCATAGCTCGTAAAACATGGGAAATACAGTTGCAGCTGGACTTTGCTTTTCCATTTGAAATTTGGCAGTCACTGTGCGTTCGCAACAGCGAAAACAATAATGCAAGATTTGCAATTGCTTTTGGATTATGTCACAATTTATGCGTTCACATATGAAAAACGCAATTGCAAATACATTTTGCAGTTTATTTTGAAAATAGTCCGGAATATCCTTCCATAAATTAGGTTTTACTCTCATATAAACACTGATCAGCAAACATAAACCGAACCTGCATGATCTGATGTCCTTGTTTTGTTAACAGTCCAACTCATCAAACTAGCTTGTAACAACTGCGCAATGAATCAGATTGATTTTAAATAACTTTCTTTTTATCTAGATTAATATGAAAATATAAAGACAAGGGGCAAAAAAAAATCTGCTCAAGGAATGAGGACTCGATACACTTAATAGGCTACATTTAGCCTATAGAAATATGAAATGATTAAAAATGATTGAAATTGTTATTTAGCATTTTTCATTTCACTTATAATGGAAGAATAACACGTTACAGAGAACAACAGGCAAACACTTCGATTACCCTATTTGTTTTTGTTTGTTTGTTTGTTTGTTTGTTTTTAATTATGCTATTAACATGTCTATGTGGCAGGCGTGAAACTGTCTCTTTTTCTAGCAAATGTTCGGTTGCTTACTATTTTAATGTTTCGAAAATCACTCATTAAATCGATAGCTACATTTATACATGATAAAGTCGCCGGACCAGACAGAGGAATATAAAATAATTTCGTTTTACTCCAACACAAGATTAAGTCTTAAATGCAAATTCAGAGACATTAGAAAATGTAAAAAACAAACAAACAAAAAATCTAGTTTAAGAGTACCATCTATATTTCATCACACAATTTACAATGTTATCAGCTTTTTATTAACCTACCCCTTCTCGCTGTTCAAATTCATAACCATGCGCGCCAAAACAGTGTAATTCTTCTTGCAGAGCCTTCTGCGATTTGTCCTTCAATCTTAAAATTAACAGACTGGCAAGAAAAATGTAGATAATGGTATTAGAAGTTTTTAAGGTGTGGTGATTTGTGAGTGATCACTGAAGCGTGCATTTGGAAACACGCTAGGTGTTCCCTGTTACTGTCAACTACTTTTGTCAAAAACGAAAGTGAATCGGTTATCACAGATTTTCCATTACAATATTCAATTACATGAGCTTTGATTTTATGCACAAAATTAAATGAATAAATTAGAGCTTCATTAAAAATATTTAGGCTATATAATATATTTGCATATTTGTGTTTGAATCCAGAGGCAGATTTAAAAGGCAACATTTGTCTACTTTTATGTCTAAAAATTGATTAGGCTAGCTTATAATATATTCTCTTTTTCCATCAGCAGAAATTCGCGCCTCTGTCATCATGCAGTGAGGTATAGACTTTATATTTCGCTTTTTGTCTTTTAAAAGTATCTAATTTCATACAGTAGGCTATCATTTGATCTAGTTATTTTAAAGTAGGTTAAAGCAATTAAGTTAACTATGAATTACGATTGTTCACGATTCTCAGCTATATTGGCGTAACAAAATAGCCTCGGTAAATTATAAAAAACGTCGAATTCATGGAAATGTGTAATTAAGAACTGTCAAGTAAAGTCAAGTCACCTTTATTTTAGCGCTTTATACAATACAGATTGTTTCAAAGCAGCTTGTGAAAAACGGGAAAATAATGATCAATAACTCAAAGAAATGTAAATTCAGCAGCTCAAAAAAAAAAAAAAAAAAAAAAAACTGTCATTTCTCAGCTGATGCCAGTTCAGTTGTCTTTTGAGAAATTCAGGTAGAATTGCTCCTAAAGCCACACCACCTTCTTGATGACGTATGCAGATACAAAGGATTTAGTAATTACCAACTTTAAGCTTGAATAACTACTTTGAAATACCATCGCATGATTACAGGGTTTGTAATAGCAGAGAGTGTGACAATTACATAGTCATCAAATATACAGTTACCAGAGGTACCATTTTCTTATAATGAATAACAAAATCATACAACACCATTTATTATTAATATTATTATTATTATTATTTATTAACATTCACATCAGCAGATGTAACACTGTCACTTAAAGAGTGGCATCATTTTTATAACAGCAGTATCTGCAAACAATCTTAGAAAATCAACTTTCTTTCTTTAATACATTCTTTTAGGGTGTGAAAACAAAATTACAAAAGCTGCTTAATATGCACAGATGTGCAAATAAACAGAGACTGTTGTCATACACAGTTCTTTGTCTTTGTTGCTCCTGCATTTGAATAAGATTGTTAAATAGAAGGCAGAGCCATCAAACCTGTTATGTCAACTCAGGTTATTACTCATGTCAGGGTTTCATTCTAATGTTTTTGTTTCTTATTCTGTATGGCTCTGATTTCAAAAAAAAAAAAAAAACTTGTCTTATTGGATAATAAACTTGTCTTACTGGATAATCTACAGATTTTATGAACTTGATCCTAGTCCTGAAGAACCACCATCTTGCAGAGTTTATCTCCAAACCTAATTAAATACACATGAACCAACTAATCAAGGTCTTAAGGATTAGAAACCTCAAGGAAAGTGCATTCAAACAGGTGCCCTAAAACATTTCCTGATACAACTATACCAATCCCAGTGATTTCAAAGTTCTAAGCTAAAGAGGATATTCTCAAGCACAAAGTTTTCACTTGGAATGGGCTATAGTTAAGCATTAGCTGGACAAAGGTGAAAACCTTTTCTGTTCTGTGGAAACAAAGGGTAAGGAATTTGAGAATACTTCATGTATTGTAAACCTGACATTTAGAACAAACGGATAAAAATAAATTGCTGCTAAAGGATCAGATAAGGTTACATCTAAATCTAGCTGTTAGATAAGATCAAAGAAATACTGATCAAATTTAAGAAATTCAAGACAACAGACTACATTTGCAATATATCAGTATTTGCTGTGACTTTCTGAAATTTTCAACCCAATTTCATGGGAAAACTGTTTTACAAGGCTGTGATTTCATATAAATTTATATGATATGACTCGAACAATAATGTACGATTTTTAGATTATTAATTAATGTTGTTGCCTGCTGACATGAATCTGCATTAACTAAGTATTTAACTATTATATTTTAACAGAAAAAAAGCTTTTCCTTTATGATCAGGATGCTGGAGAAATCTTGGACATTCTTCAGAGGTCTTACAGAAATGTATTGATGCGATTCTCATCCAGAGGTATAGGGTGGTACAATTCTAGCAATACAGATAATTGTAAGACTGGTTGCTCGGAATCTTAAATGTGAAGTTGTGTGGCAGGTTTCTCTTGTTACTTGAATACTATGGGTCTAAAATAACAAAGGAAGAGAACAAGGTTGGGAGCGGAGAATAAATGGAGAAAAAGCAGCATGTCATGAGTAATGAGGGTAATTCAGTACGAAGGTTAATTACTGCACAACACAAGCTTATAGACTAAAAAAGAAACTTTTCACTTATTGTGATTCAAGCTTGTAGGAGAGGGTGAAAAGTTATTTTTAAATTCTTTTATTGTTTAAATTATCAAGTGTTAAATGGATAGTTCAACTAAAAATAAAAAGTCTGTCATCATTTACTCACCCTCAAGTTGTTCCAAACCTTCTTTCTTTTGCTGAACACAGAAGAAGATATTTTGAAAAATTTGGGTAATCAAACAGCTGACTTCCATAGAATTGGTGGAAAATGAAATATCATATGTACATTTAAGTAATTCTCCCATAACAAGTGATTGATCACATATGCCAAGGGACCGGCCATACTGCATATCTTTATGGGCTAATATCATCACTCAACTAATAATCTTGTTTGACTGAAGTGGTTGCTTTTCTGTATGAAATTTATCATATTTATACAAAAACAACACATTCCATAGCTATTCTGATGATTTTGTCGAAGACAAAAGAGTATCCTATAGATGATAAATTATGGTTTTAGTCCACAATATTTTCATAATTGTCCATGTCAGTGTCACTTTATTTATAAAGCTCGATTAAAACAACAGCTGTTGACAAATGCGCTGTACATATGATTAAAACTCAATACATATAAAAGCAAAATAGCATCACATCACTGATTAATGCTATATGCCAAATTTACACTGCAAAAGTGGCACAGAAGCGCTTCTGAAGTGGCAATTAGGTATCTTTACACAGACTGTTTAATTCTGCTCAGAAGTGGCATAAATGCATTTACACAATAATTTTAACTGCATATTTTTATACTAAGGACTGGTGGGTCATAATTTAGTCTTTTATGCTGCATTGCATCACAATTTTGAGCAGGCACAGAGCAGCCTTAACTCAGCTATAAAGATGCCTATAGAAAACAAATAAGATTTAGTTTGATTTAAAATTATATACAGTTGTAGCAGTTCTGATACTAACAGGTAGACTGTTCCGCAGGTCTCTTTCGAATGGGAACTCACACTGCATCAAAGGCACTTTGGGAAATGCCTTGGCATGATGATGTCTGAAGTAAGAATAGAAACGCGGCATTGACATTGCCCTGCGACAGCCCATGACGTCACTCTAGTGCGACTGTGAGTATAAAAGGAGCACCTGGAGTACACATCATTAGCTTTTTTGCTTTTTTGTGACCCCTTGTTTGAAGTGTGTTTAGGCGACTGTCACCATGGCATCCTCCTCTGACAAGCACTTTAGGAAGTGTGTTCACCCATGTCAGCACTATCTGACACTGAATGATACACATGATATGTGCGTTATTTGTCTGGGAGAGGATAATGCGTGTTCCGTTCTCGAAGGAGCGGAATGCGCAGATTGTGAGTGCTTTTCTAAAAGCTCCATTTGCGCCTGGCCCTTTTCTTGAGGGAATCGAGGCAGGCATTGGTCCCCGGGGGATCAGGACCTGCTGCAGCTGAGGCACAATGGAGAATGAGATCCTGGGGCTCACAGGTCGAGCTTTGAACAAGGTACTGTATGTCTCTCTCTCATTCCTCTGCTGCTGGCGCGAGCGCTGAGCCAGATGAGGGCATTCTTTCTTTAGAATCATCCGATCAGGCGGATAGTGCTCTTCTGGCTTCGAGCCAGGAAGAGCAGGATGTGGCTGCGCTGGACGAGGACATTCTTAAGGAGCGTATGCGGCTGCGGGTCAGGCTGGGGGAGCATTAGACACTGTGCTGCAAGCTTTCCAGGCTGACCTGCTTAAGGACCTGGATATGGGCAGGGTCTTTCCCCTGAGGCGGTTACAGAGCTGTCTGTTGCAAACTGTTGCCGCGATTGGTCGCGCTATGGCAGCTATGGTGGCCACGGAGAGACATCTGTGGATCAATCTGGCCGACATCGGGGAGAAAGAAAAACGCTTTCTTCTGGATGCGCCAGCCTCTCAGCTGTTCAGTACATCCGTTGAGGCAGTGGTCGATAAGTTTAGAGAGGCAAGTGTGCGGTCCGCAGCTTTTAAGAAATTTATACCGTGCCGTTCCAGATCCACGCCTCAAACCTCGGGGGGTCCTGGGCGGTCTGGGTCTGCGGGCCATAGACAGGCCCAGAAACAGAGTGTCACCTCTCTGGCTCCTCCTCCTGATACCAGGAGTAAGTACCAAATGAGGCAGGACATGAGGAAAAATAAAAGGGATTTGATAGAGGGCATTGAAGCCAAGCGTTTGGGTGGCAGAAATCCACCCCACGCTAGAGGGAAATAATATCCCCCTTTTGGTTGGCTGAGGCCTTCTTTCATTTAGCTGGCACCGAGTTTTATTTAATAGCAAAACTCATCTGAGCTCCCTTTTGGACTAGAATATCAAGTGTTGGCACTTTCTAGGCCACCTTGATATCTGTCTTTACAGTGCTGTCACCTGAACCCTAAATTAAACAGTACAATTGGTGTCTGTTTCATTGCAGTTTGACAAATCATCAAGTGTTCGGCCCTGTTTTGGGCCGCCTTGATAAACTGCTCAGGCCACTGCTCATCTGGATTCAATTAGACAGTGTTTTATCTTCTGTTGGCTCCTTTAAGCCACCATGATAACCTGTCTCTTGGGTTCAGTATGACATTCAGCATGGCATATTCGGACAGCGATGTCAAGCGTTTTTTTTTTTTTTTGTCGAGCAACCTTGGTAAACTGTCGTTGATTTGAGTGTGTTTGGCATCTTTCTCACTATAGTGAGTTTTTCGGCTAAGGCCTCTGCTCATTTTTGAGCCCTATTTCAAGTTCAGCCTTTCTTAAGCCGCCTTGATGAGTGGTCTATTTTGTTGAGTTCTGTTTTAAAATTGAGTGAGTTTGGCCTCCTCTCGCTATAAAGAGTCCCTTCCGCTGAGGCCTCCACTCATCTGAGCCCTATTTAGATTACTTTTCAAGCGTTGACCTTCCTTGGCCACCTTGATAAGTTGTTGAGTAGGTTTGGCCTCCTCTCTCTATGAGAGTGTTTTCTGCTGAGGCCTCTGCTCTTTTGGGCTTATGTCAGATGTTAGAATCATGCATTCGGATTCCTTTGAGGCTGCCTTGATAAGCCATCTTTGATTTAGCATGTTTGGCCTCCCCTCGCCTTACAGTCCTTCTGTAGAGGCCTTCGCTTGCTTGAACTACAGTTTAACAGTGACATCATGCGTTCGGCCCTGTTTAGGCCACCTTGATAAACTGTTTTTCACTGTTAGTTACCTTTGGATGGTTCATCGGGTGTTTGCCCTCTTAGCAGCCTTGATACTGTCCTTTGTCCATCTCAGGCAGGGACACTGACTTTAAGTCAGTGGGAGTTCTCTATCTCTTATCTCTCCTGGGGCCGTTAGGGGTTGAACCAGATCCCCCTGATATAGTGACAAGGCGATGAAACTAGTTTTCCTTGCCTGTATTCTCTTAAAGGTAATACTTATCTTTTTTTTTTTTTTTTTTTTTTGTATTACCAGAACTGAGCTCTGCCCTGCTTTTGGGCATGAGCTAGGGTTTTTCGCCTTAGGGAAGAGTGTCACTGACAGCCATACTGACCTGGTGAGGGAATTGGCTTCCGGTATTTTTTCTGTTTAGCCTTCTTTTGCTCGTCATCCCTAATTAGTTGGTTATTCCCTCAGCATGGCAGAATGGGTATTCATTCCCCAAAGTATCTTTGATGCAGTTTGAGTGGGAACTTCTCAGGTTATGCATGTGACCATGGTCCCCTGAGAAGGGGAACGAGACACTGCATCTCACTGCCATGCTTCGGTTTACCTGGCCAGGTCACCTTCAGACAAAATGCTGATGACGTGTACTCCAGGTGCTCTTTTTATACTCACAGTCGCACTAGAGTGACGTCATGGGCTGTCGCAGGCCAATGTCATTGTTGCGTTTCTATTCTTACTAAAGACATCGTCGAGCCAAGGCATTCCCCAAAGTGTCTTTGACGCAGTGTCTCGTTCCCCTTCTCAGGGAACCATGGTTACATGGGTAACCTGAGATGTTCTAGTGCTGCTTCTGCAAACGCTCGGTCACCTCTAAGTTTCGTCTAGTCCTTGGAACAACTAATAGTCTCTGGTTTGAGGATCTCAGATACTTCCCCAAACAATATTCAGACAGGAGATCAGCGAGATAGGATAGTGCTATAAGCCATTTAGAGATTTATAAACTATTAAAAGAACATCAAATTAAATTCCGTAGAGGACCGACAACCAGTGTAATGAGATTAAAATGGGGTGATATGTTCATGTTTGCTGACATCAAGAGCCTGGCAGCTGCATTTTGAACCATCTGAAGCCTAGAACCAATTCCTATATAGTGTGAATTGCAACAGTTAAGCCTTGAAGTAATAAAACCATGAACTGCCCTCTCAAAATTGTTAAAAGACAGAAAGGTCTTCACAGTTTATTTTACTGTGCACAATTAGATGTGCACTGTAAAATAAAGAAATAACTAAGCATTATCACAAACCAAAGTAATCACAGCTGTGCCAATATCCACTGGAACAGCATGATCAAGAGTGTGATATTGCTTTAATACAACAGTTCTGTAAACAAAAAGTTAATAAGCAGCTTATATTCTAGACTAAATTTGGACATTTAGCTTGCATATTTGTCTGTGCCAACAAAAATTGATCCCAAAGAATGTACATAGACACACTCTTGGAGGACCATTTATATTTCAGATGTGACCTGTAAGTGATTGTTAACATTTCAAACTAATTGATTTCATGAAAGAAAATTTATCATAAACGTACTACAACATACTAATAGTAATACTATTAGAAAGGTTCATCATTGCAATGAGCATTAAGAAGTACAGGGAGGGTCATGTGAACACAGAAGATTTTTCTTCTTTTTGAAGAAATATGATAATGTTCGGGGCTCAGACTCGCTCACCCAGTTTAAATCTAGATTAAAGACACATCTCTTCAGCCAAGCATTCACATAATCCATCTCATATCAGATCAATTGCATATGACTATCTTTGCTTAATGTTATGAACAGCAGCTATGCTAATTATTCTCCATTTGCTTTTCTGTTTTACCTCGGGACAAATAAATGTGAATTGAATTGAATTGAATTGAATTGTTGATTGATTGTTGTAAATAGGGTGTATGAATACATTTGAATTTCAGTTGATATATGCCAACAGAATAATACAAAAGGCAGCGTAAGAACTGGTTCAACAATAAATAGGAATGCCCAGTGTTGCTATTGCTTTCGGGGGGAGTGGGGTGTAGGAGTTGCACACTCCAAAAAATATTCAATGAGAAGGAGAATCCCTATGCATTTTTATTTTCTGTAGATGCATAAAATATAAATAAATCAATACACAAAATGACTGATTCTTTGCATGCAGTTTGATGGAGTGTAGTGACAATATTTTGGCTCAAACAATGGTTGCCATGGAATTTGTTTTTGTAAATGATCTTTTGTCTTGGTCCATAAATAATATTCTGTTATAACTATAGCTGCTCTGAAATGTATCAAATATCATCTGGTATAATTGCTATGAAATTGCTCATACTGTTTCTTTCAAGTCACAAACATAATTGCACAAGTGCATAAATCATTAGACACACCTCAACCAGTTGGCTTGCACACCCATTGTGGTATGTATGGTGTTTAACAGCAGTTTTTTGTCAAACCTCACTGATGTGAATACATTTTATGGCTGTTTTGAAAATATATATATTTTTTATTTTTTTATTTATTTATTTATTTTTTTACTGATGGTGGGTTATTCTTGAATAATTGTACTGATGTCCAAAAGGAGATTGCAGGTAAAGAGGTGTAACATGCTTGACATATTTTATGACAACTTACTGTCAGTGACTCATCAATAATACATCAAGAGCATTGGAGCAAAGCTTGAATAACAAATTTGAATAAATAAAGAGGAAAGAAAATAACGATGTTATTGAAATATGTTCACTTAAATTCACTGAAATATGTCCTCTTTTTGATCTACAATTTACTCATTACAAAGATCTAGCTTCTTTCATAGATGCTTTCACATTAATGAAATGGCTTATGCTGCTTGACATGCTCTTCTGCTCCCAATATCCTAACTTGCTTGGTCAATTTATGATTATTTCAATCAGCTAATTAGTTTTGTTCACCACCATTTTGATGCTGCAATCAATATAGTGAATACACAGCTAGAATAGTTGTCAGAACATTAAAAGAGCACACAAAGAAGCCATTTTAGGGTTTATTCCCAACATTAATATTATTCTCAACATATAGTCATTCCCACAACAACAAAAAAAAAAAACAGTCTGGGCATGACTACTACATCTTAGAGACAGTCAATGACCTAGTGGCAAAGTAGCCTACTGAGCATTGATTTTATAGTAACATACAAAGCTGATGCGCAAAAGCAGGCCACACCAGAAATGTGTGATTCATCTTTTGTCATGTTAATATTATTAAAATGGCAAACATGTTAACTTAATTAACTATCATTTGTCACAACTATAATCTATCATTAACATGATAAACATGTAACATCATTAACATCTTCCTTTGGTAATGCTATTCACTCAGCCTGTTTCCAATCATTGCTTTCATGAGTCATACTAATTTTCTACATTCTTGACCACATTTTATTTATATAACACTTGTATCTTTCTCTGTTAACATATTTAATGCAGTTTCCATTCTATTGACTCCGAAAAATGGAATTGATTAGTTGCAAAAGCTTGTGGTAAGGTGTCTCATGGTGGTGCAGTAGCTACATAGACTAATTGAACATTGATTGAACAGCTTGGTTCACAGTTGTATTTCACAAGTTCACATGTTCATCTAATCCTTGACAGTTGTCAGGGTAAACAGGTTAGTAGAAGTATTTTAGTAGAATTTTTTGTTGAGAAGGAAACTTGAACTGAATTGAGCTAAATTACATCACTGTTTCAGCAGAGCTTCTTTAGCTAATTCGACTTTGTTTCATAATTGACTAATTTTGCAACATTGACATTGTTACTGAACTGAATGGAGTTAACATTGATCTGACTCATAGTGAATAATGAGACTAATTGTCTTCTGTACAGCTGCTTACAGCTGAACTGAACTCACTTCACAGTTAATTAACTTTACACAGTTATTACTGTTTTTCTTAATTGCTAACACACATGAAACAATTCACACTTTTCTCACAACTAAAAACACAATTAGCATACCAGTTTTTAAAAACCTCAAACTTCCACGTCAAACTCAAATATTTCATTCAGCAACATTCTATTCCATCAAAAAGGCGCTTTTTGATTTTTTTTTTTTTTTTTTTTTTTTTGAAGTTCTTTTTTGAAAGTGTATAACTCAGGCCCTGAGTGATCTGGCACCTGCAGACAGTTTTGGTTGTTTCCTCTAGATTTCAGCAAACACTGGAAAAAAATAATTTTTATCTCTATCTTGTTGTATGCAAGAGTAATTCAAATGCACCTGAAGGAAAGAATATTAGCTTTTTTATGTAATATCCGCCTACCAAAATTTAAAGTCTTCCCATAACCATATACAGTGGTATAAATGCAATATCCCGGTGTCATTTTACAGAAAATCCTTTGACATTACATAAAACACTGCTGAAAGTGATAAATATTATAATATAAATATTATCTTTTTGTAGCTGTTTGTGACTGGTTAAAGCAGTCATCGCAGTTGGAATGTGACGCTTGTGTTTGTTTTCTTTGAGTGATCATATTTCACTGCTCGATTTTTTGGAAAATCATTCGATCTATGATTGTCACACAATGAAATATTGTGGGCAAATTCCTTAGAAAAAATGAATATGTATAAAAAATACATATTCGTAGAAAATTTTCTTGGCCATCATCAAGCGGAAATTCGTGTCTGTGACCAACGCACGTAAGCTCAATTTGATTGCTTTATGTATCATAACAAACAAAAGTATTGGCATTCTCTTTAAAGTTTAGATTCTAAGCTTTCAAATGATATCAAATATGGGGTGATACCATAGGGAAGCCTTTAAAATGGATGTGTAAACATTGTAACTTGAATTTTCGGACCCTCATAAGGGTCCGTGGAGTTAAAGGAAACACCAGTGAAATCAATTTAAAACACTATTACAAAAACCTCTAATTGGGAACCAGGAATCATGCAGTTCATTGTCTATTACAGTATGCAACATATATGGAAGGGTGCAGATACAGTAAAATACAACAATGAGCTTTAAGAAGAGTTTATTTTCATTACACTGCTGTAAAATGATCAGAAGAACGTGACCAACTACAGTGATTCATATTTCATCAGGATCAAATGTTCTTTGAGTCCCCTACCCTTTATTTTTCTTTTCCACTCCTTTTCCTCTGTCACCTTTTTCAGGTCTTGCACCAGTGTTAGGATGTATTTCCCAAAGCACATAATCACCTGTGGCCCTATTTTTATAATCCTGAGGTTCTGATTAGAGTGTCATCAGTTTCGCTACATAATGTTTACACATGGATTCTGAATGATAACATGTTTAAATCTGTGAAAAATTAGGGCATTTTTGTATAAAGTTTTGTGGAAAACATTGAGAAAATTGGAATGTGTGTGAAAACAGGTCAAATGTGTTTATAGTTTTGAGAAATGTGGTGTTATATTAAGAACTGGATAAATGGTTTGGGAAACTGGGCCAAATGAATCAGTTATAGTGTGACTTCATCTGAATAATGACACTATTGTCTTTCTTTAGAGCTGCTTTACCGCAGAATTAAACATTGGACATCACTGATCATTATTTATTTTATTTTAATTTTTTTTGTGTTTCTTACTGTAAAGCTGCTTTTAAACAATCTGTATTGTATAGAGCTATATAAATAAAGGACACTTGACTTGTTCTTTTAAGGATGGGCTCAAGTAAGAGACTTCTAAGACTTCATTTTCATAAAAAATGATGGGTGGACGGTGGGACTAAGAAGTGTCACGGCATTGAGGTAAGTATACTCACTTGAAAGTACTAGATAAACAAGCTCCACCTAAACCTTCATTTAGAACTTTAGGGAGTGGATATGGGACCTCCATTATAGATGAGCTTGTCGTCAGCATATTTGCATTATTCTTTTATTCACAATGCATTTGCAAAGTGACATTTACTGACAATAAGCATGAATCATCTTCGTTATGCTCATACTTTTGTTCTGAAAGACACTCATTGAGAAAATATTTCTTGTATGGCAGTTCTTGTCTCCACCTGTCTTGACAGCTGGACTTTCAAGTGTGATCTGAGCAGCTGTTCAGATATCTTGATATCTTCTTGTATTTTTTAATGCAGAATTGATCTTGATGCAGATTAACATCCTTAATAAAATTAAGACAATCCTTATTATTATTATTACATGTCCATTAAAGTGCAACAGCTGAAAATTTTATCAATGAACACAATTTACAACTAATGTAATTTATAAATAACTAAATGTAATTAAATACTAATTTATTACTACTAAAATTCAGCGTTTGAGAACAGTTCATGAATATACACTTATAAACAACTTGGTGATTAAGTTTATAATGCATACAGTAGGAATAATGTCACTAATGACTGCCATGATTTCATGCATAATTTACACTCTTAATCAAACTAAATTTGATTAAATTTAATCAAACGCTAATCCATATTATACCAAGGGTATAGTTAACTAAAACTAAAATCATAAAAAAAAAATTGTCACTTGAAATAAATGTTAACTCAAATAAAATAAAATGTATTTAAAAAACATTCTCATTTTCATGGGCATTGGAGATAAATAGTTTGTAAATAAAGTGGTAAATTTTGTTTTGTTTTTTTGGATAAAGCACTCACGTTGCTTAATTGGGGTTAAACCACTGATGTCACATGGATTACTTTAATGATGTCTTTACTACCTTTCTGGGCCTTAAAAGTGGTAGTTGCATAGGCTGTCAAAGAAGAGACAGAAAGCTGTCAGATTTCATTAAAAAGATTGGTAACACTTTATTTTAAGGTGACAGTTACCCTTTACTACATGTGCTTATTATAGTAACAGTAAATTATGCATAATTACAAGTAACTGACCCTAAACCTAACCATAACTCTATGTAGTTAATTAATATTACTCAGTACTTATTTCAGTAAGTACAATATAACTGTCACCTTAAAAGTAAAGTGTAACCAAAAGATCTTAATTTTTTGTTCCGAGGATGAACGAAAGTCTTACAGGTTTGAAACGACATGAGGGTGAGTAATTAATGACAGAATTTTCATTTTTGGGTGAACTAACCCTTTAAGCCCTAAGTGGCTGCAAGAATCTAGGAAACAGAATGTATGTTGTGACCTATATGTCAACGTAATTTTGGCCCTTGCTCTCCTTCAGGTCATGAGCCACTCATACACCTCACCCCAGCTGATACATTAGCTTCATAGAAATGAACCAGAAAGGAATATAAGGAAGTATTTCTTTGATTCATTGGCTAAAGCCCTATTCGGACGGGTTTAGTTTTACATGGGGAGGTGGAGTAATGTAATTTTACCACAGGATGTCTGTAATATTAATGGCCAATTCGCACGGGATAAGAAATCTCAGTAAAACTAGCAGAAGTGGGAGGGGTAACTCGATTTATGCACCGCCGTCACCTCCCTGTCGTCATGTGGGTATACGCTGCTTCCTGATACCATGTGCGCAAACACATATAATCTAAATATATAAAGTATATATAACAGTTAGGTCCTGTCAAACGATTTATTAATTAAATTCTGATTGGATTCAGTTGGTAATAGGCACTTAACTAAAGCTAAAATTAGTTATGTGCCTCTGACAAGTGCTTTCGACCTTCTTTTTGATCTGAATGGTATGTGGAAAATACTTGAGGTTTGCCACAGAGTTGTCCCACCACCTACAACACAGCGCTTCCATGCTTGAAAACGCGCGGAAAACTACTTTTAAACAGGAAATTACGGAATTTTAACGTAGATATTTACAGCGGGTCTATTCAAACGGATTACCTGAGGTAATTTTTCCTGACCTTTTTACAGAAGGTAAAAGTCGCCGTAATCTTTACTGACATTGTCCGTAACTATTACTGAGATGGCACATTCGGACGGGACTAAAATCACTGAGAAGCTTTGGTAATAATTACTTTACCCCACCTCCCCGTGTAAAACTAGTCCCGTCCGAATAGGGCTTTAGTATGTCAATGGTAATCAAAGTCTGAACATACACCTGTCACAGTTTCAGAACCGAGTGAACAGCTCCTTCTGGTGGACAAAAAGTGATAAAACATGGTTACTGACATAAAAGATTTTCTGAAATTATTATTCCTCTTGTACTTTTCCTTTTCAAATAAAATTACATTACAGGTGATATGTGATTTTGAGAGTAACCTGTCATGAAAACAATGAACATAAGCAACATAAAGCACTGTTATTAGCGATCCCATAAGAAATAATGTTCATTAAATCATTAATTCATTAACCATTTCAGTCGAATTGGGGTCGGCAACCTTTTCCTCATGAAGTGCCATTTTTAGGTTTCTGAGTTCACTGAATCACTGTGCCACACCTATGGACAATTTAGCATCTCCAATTCACCTATAATGCATGTTTTTGGATTGTGGGAGAAACCAGAGCACACAGACAGGGAGAACATGTAAACTCTACATAGAAATGCCTCATGCTTCAGGTTAATTTAGATGTACTTTAAAAAATAAAAAATAAAGCAACAAAATTTACATTTACATTTACAGATCAACACCTCAAACTTGCTGTGCTCTTCAAACCATTCCTGAACCATTTTTGCTTTGTGGCAGGGCACATTATCCTGCTGAACACGGCCACAGCCACCAGGGAATACCATTTCCATGAAAGGCTGTACATAGTCTGCAACAATGCTTAGGTAGGTAGTACATGTCAAAGTAACATCCACATGGATGGCAGGACCCAAGGTTTCCCAGCAGAACATTGCCCAAAGCATCACACTGCCTCTGCCGGATTGCCTTCTTCCCATACTGCATCCTGGTGCCATGTGTTCCCCAGGTAAGCGGCGCACACGCACCCAGCTATCCACATGATGTAAAAGAAAACGTGATTCATCAGACCAGGCCACCTTCTTTTATTGCTCTGTGGTCCAGTTCTGATGCTCACATGCCCACTGTTGGCGCTTTCGGTGGTGGACAGGGGTCAGCATGGGCACCCTGACTATGTCATTTGCAACAAACTGTGATGCACTGTGTATTCTAACACCTTTCTATCAGAACTTATGAAGTATTGCACCCGTAGAAGGGAAAGTCCAGCCACGTCACGTGTACCACGTCAACCTCCTGAAAGAGTAGTGAGAGAAGGCAGCAGATGAAGAGAAAGTACTGTTTGCCTGCAAAGGAGCCCCAGAAGAAGAGGAGGGTGAGGACGAGATGGAAGATGTGGCTGTACAGAGAACTCCGGCAAAGATAACCCTGGAACACCTGGAAGAGGAACAGAGGAAACAGTTGCTACAGATTGTAGACAAGCACTCAAATCTCTTCAGGACAGAGCCAGGAAGAACCGACCTGATTGAACACACCATCCAGCTCACTAATTCAACTCCTATTCGACAGCCCTATTGAGTGCCTGAACGACTGATAAAGCCTATGGGGGTGATCGAACAGTGCATGGAGCAGCCCAATTGTCCTGGTACTAAAAAAAGATGGATCACTGAGGATCTGTCTCGACTTTCGGAAGCTCAATGCTGTCTCCAGGTTGGATGCATACCCAATGCCTTGGATTGATGAGCTGGTGGAACGAATCAGCCAAGCCAAATACATCACCACCTTAGACCTTTGCAAAGGATACTGGCAGGTGCCCTTAGCCCAACAATCCAGAGAGTACACAGCCTTTAGAACACCCTTAGGACTATTCAATTTTACAACCATGCTATTCGGGTTACATGGAGCTCCAGCTACCTTCCAATGGCTGATGGATCAGGTTCTATGAGGGGAAGGGGACTGTCGAGAACGTGGTCATCTACAGTGGCAGCTGGGAAGAGCATCTACAGCACCTGAGCAGAGTCTTACAGAAAATCAGTGAGACCGGCTTGATCTTAAATGTGACGAAATGTGAATGGGCAAAACAAGAGATGCAATACCTGGGATTCCTGCTGGGTAACGGTGAGGTTCGACCACAGGTGGACAAGGTGGAGGCGGTACGAAGCTGTTCAAGACCTTCTTTGGACTGGTTGGATGGTATCAAAGGTTTATACCAGAGTTCTCCAGTGTCGCAGTACCCCTGACCAATCTCACCACAAAGTTGGTTCGAAACCCAATACCCTGGACAGAGGAAGCTGAGCGGGCGTTTCAACAGCTGAAGGAGAGCTTATGTAAAAGTCCCTTGCTTCGAAGTCCTGATTTCTCCCAGAGATTTCTAGTTCAAGTGGATGCTTCTGCCAATGGACTGGGAGCCGTACTGGTACAAGGAGAGAAGGGCCAGGAACACCCAATCCTTTACTTAAGCTGTAAGCTGCTACCCCGAGAGATTTTCCACTGTTGAGAAAGAGGGACATGCCATCAAGTAGGGATTGGAAAGTCTCCAATATTACTTGCTGGGAAGAGAGTTTGATCTCGAAACGGACTATCGAACATTGATCTGGATAAACTCAATGAAGGATCAAAACGCAAGGATAACAAAATGGTACTTGTCACTGCAGCCTTACCACTTTAAGATCAGACACCGGGAAAGAGAACTCGACTGCTGATTACCTATCCAGATTGCCGAGTTCGTCAATCTAGGAGAGGAGGGAGGTAATGTAACAGAGGGCTCTGTTTTCTGTTCTCTGGGCTTTGTCATCCTGTTTTCCCTGCCCTTGGGTGCACACTAGGGTCAGGTTGACGATCCAGTTGCATACATAACGCACACACATATTCATTCCATTACTGCACCTTTTCGCCATATCCCACAATAAACACACACAGACACCAGATAAGTTCACCAATAAATGTTTATTGTACTTATTTGCACATTATGTCTCGTCTTCAGTTGTTGTCTGTCTGTGTTGAGTTTAGTCCAGGTAACCGGAAGCAAGTGGCAAACCCCCGCAATCACTCCGGTAACTGTGCCGTCTTCAATGTTGTTTGTTTGGAGAGAGGTGGGAATACAAAACCCAAGTTACCATATGTATGAAAATGAATATTATATATATATATATATATATATATATATATATATATATATTGTTATGATGAATATTAAAGATTGTGTGTAATACTGAAGATTCCCAGATAGCAAGGTGACATTGATTCAATGTTGAAATTCCATCAGAATCATCATTTTGGTTGAGATTGAAAATTCAATGCTAAATAATATTGAATCAACGTTGAAATTTCAATGCTTTTCAGTGTTGAAAAAGACAACATTGAATCAATGTTGATTTTTGGTCAGCTTCATCACTGGTGGAACTTAGACTATGTCAATCCATCTGTCCCCTCATTCAACACTTTATTCACATTAGCATTCATGCTCCTCATGACCCTTCCCTCTAGTCCCACAAAAATAAAATAAAAATAATAAAATAAATAAAATAAATAAATAAAATAATAATCCTGCCAACTGAAGTGTGTAGATAAACTCCAACCAGTTGGAAGTCAGTGAGATGAACCAGCTGGACATTATTATTATAATAACGTTACACTCTTTCAACAAGTAATTTCTATAAAAACTAATATAGTTGTTAATAGATAATGAATTACTATTGTCCAAACCAGATGTTCATTAACTCACCTTTATGCCATCCCAAATGCATGTGACTTTTGTGTTGTTGTTTTTTTTCTGGAAAATATCTGTTTTGTAATAATTTTATTTTGCCTGTATTCCCATGTGTTATTTTTTCAGAAAAAGTATAAATTTGTTTATTTTGTAGTCATTCTAGCAAAAGGCAATGAAACTGGTTTGTTTTATGTACACAACTTTAACCAGACAGGTAATTGTGAGGGTGACCTTGAGCAGCTCTTTGTGGTGGTGTTCATTATTCTGAAGGAGGGGGAGAACTTCATGAACCACCTGCTGACATTGACATTGTGATTGAGGGAGTAAAAAGTTTTGAATCAACTCACTTCAGTCACATCAGCTTGTGCCCTGCTTCTGGATATGATATACATCAACCTATAATGGTTTATATTAAATAGTCATAAATTTGAATTCAGCGTGTTTTAACTTAAACCTTTTTTATTTTTTTATTTATTTATCATATTTTAAGTTTCACTTAATTTTGTAGTACATTGTAACAGTCACATTTCCAAATATTTATGACCTACCTTCTGTCAGTCATACACTACTACCGATCAAATGTTTAAGAACATTGTGCAGTTCTAACTTCCTGTTTGTTTTTGTTTTCTTTAGATGCCTTACAACAAGTGAGGGCTGAAAAAAAGGAGGCCTCAAAGTTTGTATTTGCTGTTTCTGCAAAACTGGCTCTGTTATGCTCCTGATCAGCTTCGGGCATTGCTCGTGGTGGAAATCCCTGAGTTCATCAGAGTATCAATTTAATGAATAAGGACATACTTTTTGCATTAGAAGAGTAGCTTCAATCCTTGAAAAGCTTCAAGTCCTGAACAGTGAACTGTGGTAGTGTTTCAGTCTGTAGTACTGTGTATCTGTCTTCGTTTCCATGTGTATTTACTATTTACTTTTTTACCATTTTACAGATGCAGTTTGCATTTATGTTGTCACAGTTTTCCAGGCTCTTTTTCCAATGACTAAAATGCATGTTTGAGCTGTTTTAACTGAAAGTAACTTGCACTGACATCTTACAATTTGTCTGTGCTGTTGTTTTGTCTCAAGATGAATGCCAATAATGCTTTTTTTTTTTTTTTTTTTACTACTTATCCCCTTTCACAGACAAGGCTTAAATCTAGTCCCAGACTAAAATGTATGTCTGAGCTGTTTTAACTGAAAACATATCTTAAAATATGTCACTGCCATTGTTTTGTCTCAAGATAAACACCAGTAATGATTGTTTTTTTCTAAGGCATGTCTATAAAAGCTACTGAAATAATTGAACTAAGGTCTGATCCTGGCTTAGCCTAAGCCCATATTAACTACAGGCCTTACATTGTCTCTGATTGAAATGAGTAGAAATAGACATTTAACTGGCTTAGAATCTTGCTGTACATAAAGCAAGATTGATTTGATATTGTTTCCACGTTAATTCAATGTTAAATAGGTGATTTAATTAAGGTTGAAAAAACATTGATTTTACAACCATGTTGATCTATTTTTCATCATTGAAATAACATTATTTCAGGGTGCAAACCTGATGAAAAATCAACTTAAAATTCAACGTCGTTCAACGTTGATTCAATGATAATTTGGTTAATGCATTAACATTGATTCAACGTTGATTCAAGGTTGTTCTGCTATCTGGGTTATATGTTATGTATATTGTTATTTATGAAAAGTTATTGTTTTAATACTCAAATTTGGAAGAATGTGGAGGAGTCCATGTGGGTGGAGCTTCCAATTTAAAAGCCAGGTTTGTTTGTTTGTTTAGTGTGGGTTGTAGTTTGGAGTTTGCTTGTGAGTATTTCGTGTGTTTACCTTTTTGTGGAAGGATTTATCAGCCAAGTGCTTCGGTGTAAATATTTTGTATATTTCCCCCTATTTTTCCTATTTTTTATTTTACTTTTTTGGTTTGGTCTTCATGTCAATGTATATATTTTTGCACTTTTGGTGAACTGTAAATAAGAACACTATCATTAAAACACCTTGTACAAAAGTGCTATTACGGCCTTGCTATCAGTTTTCTTGTGCGGAACCATTTTATCATCACGCCTCGTCACAAAGCATTAACTTCTTGAGCAATTTGAGCTACAGTACCTCATCTGTTGGATCGGACCACACGGGCCAGCCTTTGCTCCCCACATGCAGCAATGTGCCTTGGCCGCCCATGACCCTGTCGCCGGTTCACCACTGTTCCTTCCTTGGACCACTTTTGATAGATACTGACCACTGCAGACCGGGAACACCCCACAAGAGCTGCAGTTTTTGAGATGCTCTGACCCAGTCGTCTAGCCATCACAATTTGGCTCTTGTCAAACTCGCTCAAATCCTTACACTTGCCCATTTTTCCTGTTTCTAACACACCAACTTTGAGGACAAAATGTTCACTTGCTGCCTAATATATCCCACCTACTAACAGGTGCCGTGATGAAGAGAATTAGTGTTATTCACTTCACCTGTCAGTGGTCAAAATGTTATGCCTAATCGGTGTGTGTGTGTGTGTATATAATTTTTCATGTGCAGATGTTTGATACTGTCCAAACATTTTATTTCCTCTTTCAAAAAAAAAAAATTTGATCATCAAAGGGTTAGTTCACCCAAAAATGAAACTGTCATCATTTACTGACCCTCAAGTTGTTCCAAACCTGTAAGATCTTCAGAACACAAATGAAGATCTTTTTGATGAAATCCGAGAGATTACACAGCTAACACTTCGACGCTTCAAAAAGTTCATAAAGAGATTGTTAAACTAATACATATGAATTGAGTTTAGTCCAAATTATCTGAAGAGACACAATCATTTTATATGCTAAACAGTTTTAATTTAGGATTTTATTCAAGCGTCAACATTCATTAACTCACACCAGTTGTTGTAAATGGAAGCTCAAACAATAAGCATGCTTGCTTGACGTGCAAGAACCAATGAGGTTCATTCTCGCATGGTTTGGAATGACATGAAGTAGAGTAAATGATGACAGAATTTCATTTGTGGGTGAACTAACCCTTTAATGCAAGAGGAGGTTGCTGGGTTTTATCAGATTACAAACACTTCACATTATTTTTTTCACAACTTCAGAAAACTACAATTCATGTGAACAAAAATGGCATTTATTGTTGTAGGCAGGCAAAAAAAGAAACCAAAAACAGTTGAGGCTCATCTTTAAGTATAAAAATTCTCAATATGAAACATTCTTAAAATATAGTAAACTAGGAAAATAGAAGAAAACATCAATATAAAAGAGAAATACATGAAGAAAATTAAACAGATGAGTAACACTCTGTACCTTTGGGTGGTGAATGCATAGCATACACTCTTATGTTTAATCAAGCACAAATGCAAGCATACACATGATGCATCGGCTCACACACACAAGGATCCACATGCACAGATACATTCATGCCAAACAATGGCACGTTCTTTAGGTCATTAGAAGTGAATCATTATAAAACAGGTCAATAAATGACCTAACATACAGACTGGCCCAAAAACAGTACAAGGACAGTAAAGAACAGTTAAAAAGAGCTAAATCATATTTTATACAAAATCCTTGAGTTTGCAAAATTCATTTTGGCAAACGATTACTAAACTGACCCTTGGGGATCAGTAAAGTTTTAACTATCTCTCTACCCATCTATCTATCTATGAAGTGCTTGCTATTCTTCTGTCATTTCACTGTATCCAGCTCAATCTTAATTCATTTATTCTTCTGTATTAAGGATGAACATATTTAATGCTGTACTCATAGTGAAGCAGCACCAAATTGGTTTTCTGTACCGTGAAAGGGTGATATTTCATAATGTATAACTATTTAGATGCATTAGACATTTTTTTTCTCAATGATCATATCAAGTACTGTTATATTATCTGAAGAACAATAATTAGTCGGGGTTCATATAAACCAGCATGAATGAATTAATTCAATGTTTCCATAAAACTCATTTTGAAATCAATTTGATATTAAAATTTCTGCTCTATTTTGACCCTTCAAAACTCTGAATCTTATGCACACACCATCATCCGTACAAAAATATTACAAGTTCTCAGTAAATTTTGAATACATGGAATGATCTATGAAAATACAAATTATAATAAAAGCATTCCTATGCAAACTATACTTCTCAGTTTTAGTGAACAGCTTCCAGTTAGAGGTACAAGAGTTGACTGTTTTACACAACTTACACAAACTCACACTGCAACATAACTTAAGCATATAAAACATCTCTGCTGCTTCATTAACCAGCATTTTCTTAGTCTTTCAATTCCCTCGTTTTTCTACATCATGAGTCCCCTCCACCTCCCATTCTTGCTTTTCACACATTCCTTTCTTTCCTTTTTCCTTCAAACCATTCACCTTTAACCAAATATCATCTTAGTTGTGTTACTTCATGTACTTCGTATTGAGATTATAGAATACACACTAAGTTGTGCCTCTGTTTTAATTCACACAGTTATTTGTACCAGTTGGTCACATTAGTTATTTTCATATTTAAATCACACATATTTCTGTGCTCCCTATTTCAAATGCACATCTAGTACCATCATTTTTCTTCCATTGCCATCGAGCACATCCTCTCACAGCTGCTGTTCCTCGTCTTCAGTGATGCCCTGGGCTTTGAGCTCCTCTAGCACATTGTCGAGATAGCCAGAATCTGGAAAGCCATGTCCAGTAAGATTGGAGCCAAATTCTGTCTTGTGGTGGACCTCATTCCAGATGACAGTGTCTGATTCTCCTGTGGTGCTGGAGGTTCCCACTGAGAAGATCAGCCGTCGGTCCCACGCCACCAACAAAAGCCTTAAGACCTAAGAACCGGACAACATATTGATATAATTGGAAACCTTCAATAATAATTAAAACTACATTAAATATTAAAGTGTTCTAAGGCCCTTTTTGGTGCATTTAGTTTAACAGCAATAAAATGTTGCAATGCTAATTTTTGCAAAACTCTAATAAAAGTAACCTTACCCTTGTAATGCATTTAAAAAAAAAAAAAAAAAAAAAAAAAAAAATACCCCTTTGCATTCCCGAGTCCGTTTGGACCCATTGGAACGCCAGCTTATAAAACAGTCTTAACAACTTCATTTTTTCCTACTAAAACCATGTTTCTGAGCAGTAACTTCTCATTAATGAGTGAATGCACAATTTCTTTAAAGGTTCTGAATGTTACCATGTTTTTACCATGCTATTACTACATTTACCCCCTTTTTATTCATTAAAAAAAATTATACATTTTTTTGAAATATAAACTTTTACAAGAACTACAGCAAAAACCAGTGTGATGCAAGAACATATATTTTATCAATATTTATGAGAAATCTTATTTGAATATATCAATATATTAAATTTATAAGGACATATAATATGAGTTGCTCAAAACAGTCTTTAATTTATGAAAATTACACATTCTTGTTCTAACAAAACAACATCAATATTACTATAAAATGTTTTCAAACAAAAATATATTAATTTTACTTACATTAAAAAAAAAAAAAAGATGACATACAGTCTTAATCTTCTTTTCATGCTGCAGTGGTTCAACAATAGGTGGCAGCAGAATAAAATGTGGACCTCTCTATTTTTTTAAACCCTCTTTCCTTTTTTAAATTTAGACTATTTGGTCTATGAATTTCTAATCTACAAAACAGAAATTAATTTAATGTCATTTAATTTGTCATAATTTCATGTGTAAAGCCACAGTTCATTTCCAGGTCGAAACGGACCCACAAAAGGAGTAACATGGTTATATCTCTTACATTTAAAATAATAAAAAATCTGTAAAAAATAAATAAATAAATGATGTGTATTTTGACAGTCTTAACGGATATCTAAAGTTTCATTTTCATACTAAAAACTATTTTTTTAGAAATTTTATCTCATCTGGGTCAAAACGGACCCGAATGCATTAGACTTAAGTTTGTCCTTAGAGAAATAGGTGTATTTATAATTTTGTCAACTGAAACTCCTTGACAGCACAGAGTTGAGGTCCATTCGTCCATTCCGCAATATTTTACAATATCGTCCCCTTGAAATTATAAGGTTCTATCTGACATTTTTGTCAAAATTAAGTTATTCGCATATTCTTATTTTATGACAACTTATTTACATTATATGGTGTGTTTTTTTTTTTAATGTTGTGTACATTTTTATTTAGAAAACAAAAAGGTTCTATCTACAAAGTTGAACGGAATGCAAAAACTTTGAAGCTCAATATCTCAAAACTGCTCAGAATGCAGAAAGAACCTTATAACTCCAAGGGGACGATATATTTATATAGAGATATGTTTCCAGTTTATTTCTGTTGACCAGTAACTGAAAAACAATTCCATATGCTGCAGTGACGTAAAAAAAAGATTTCATTTAAATGAGTTCATAAAAAAACAAAAAAAAGGTTACAGAGGTTACATTTTTTTTCATATTGCACTGTATGGTTGGTAGGACTTACCTTGCGTCCTTTTTCATTGTCTGGGAGATAACAATGTCGGGGAAATCCTCTTGCAGTGAAAGGCTTCCGTGGATTTGGATGCTCAGGACCCTTGAGAGAGACAAGAGAGAAGATATTTTATTAATATGATAATGATGGCATGTAGGCCAAATGTAAATGCAACCAAGATGCTCTGAAAATGGACTACAATCTAACTTTCTCAAATATAACATATATGAATATAATTTCTTATATATAAATTATAATTTTAATAACTTATTTCCTGAATATATATATATATATATATATATATATATATATATATATATATATATATATATATATATATAGAGGAGTTTAGTTATACCTGTATCCCAGCCGGTATGTTGTAGATGATGCGAATGGTTTTGCAGTCTGGGTGTCCTGGAAGTGAGTGCGGGATGACATGGTACTCCATCTTACCAGGCGGCTGGTTGCCTGTTTTTACTCCATATATTGTCTTGCATGTTGGACACTGCAGACTGCCATCTTTGTTGCCATTGTTGTACATGGCCACTAGGCACTGCAGGTGATAAAGATGCCCACATTGCGCCAGTCGTCCGACCGACTCTGCACGTGAAACACTCGCTACACCTGGACCCTTATACCCCGAGGGCCCCCCCAGAGCCTCCATACAGATGGTGCAATCCTGAAAGGAAATACACAAAGCTGAAATAGCATGCCATTAGCCAACACGTAGATATAAAAGGTTAAGAAATGGATTTTATTAGTTTACATCAGGGGTGTCCAAACTCAGTCCTGGAGGGCCACTGTCCTGCAGAGTTTAGCTCCAACTTACCTCAACACACCTGCCTGGAAGTTTCCTGTATGCCTAAAAACCTTGATTAGCTTGTTCAGGTGTGTTTAATTGGGGTCGGAGCTAAAGTCTGCAGGACAGTGGCCCTCCAGGAGCAGGATTAGACACCCCTGGTTTACATCAATGTTTTTTTTTTTTTTTTTTTTTTTTTTTACATCCTCCTTTAGCCAATAAGATGCGGCATTTTATATCCAGCCAGTCTTTTTAGATGGAGTGTTTGGTTTCTAAATGTCTCTTGAATTTCAATGGTTTTATGATTTTGGCAACCAACAAATCGTCACACAAAAGGCATTGTAATCAGAACAAAAAATGTTTATCCTGGTATCTAATGTAGTCTGGGTCATGTTTTTTTTTTTTTTTTTTTTTAAACTTGCATAGTTCATACGTTATAGTCACATTTAGATTAGAGCTAATATAGTTTACATTTTGTGACGATACAAGCAATCATGCAGCTGAGATTTGCAATGATATAGTATATATTGCTTTACATGACTATGCAGAATAAGTATGATGTACTATATATCCAACTTTTTAATAGATTGTTGGGTGATAATATAGTTTACATATTTCGACAATATAACAATCAAGAAGTTGACTTTAGCTATAAAGCACACACTGCTTAACGTACTGTATGTATCTGGGTAAGGCTGCATATACATTTTTTTTTATTAGTATTATTAATTTGTTATCTGGTGATATTTAGAAAAATTAAACCTATGAGGTTTTGTTCAATTTATTACAATTTGGTGTTATACATTTTTATTAATCAAAGTATGACTAATGAATTTGCACCAAAATACTGCACAATAAAATCCTTCATTTAAAGAAAAAACACATATTGTTACAGTTTTAATTAGGCACAATTGCATGGTTAGTTCCATCTTATTATATGCACTTATATGTGTGTGTGCGCAGAATTTCATGTTTATTTTGTACGATTTGAGAGAAATTTTTAAAGTAAAATTCATTCTAAAATAAACTGATGCGCCTTTGGAAAAGACACTAACTTTTCCTGTCTCTACATGTTTTCCAGAGGATCCGTAAAACCACAGATCTACGGTAATACATGCCCTGTATGCAACCTTTGCTGCCAACTCAGATATCATCTAGGCTGAAGCCAAAAACAGAGTTACAGAAGAGGTTTAGATCACGTAGAGATTAAAGACAAATTAATAAGGATGTCTTACTTCTTCTGGTGGATTCCTGACCTTCTGTAAATACCTTTTTACCACTTCCTCCGGTGTTTTACCTGGAAAACAAATCACTTTATGTTTAGTATGCAATATGAGATTTCAAATTTGTTGTGTGTATAAATCTGCTGAATGACAATCGATGGGAACAGCTTGTAGTGACTGGTGGTCGTTGCATTTCAGTGGTTGCCACAAGCCTAAATCTGTCATAACAAGTGAGACCCCTTTTGCCACCAGAACAGCCTGAACGTTTTGTGGCATGGATTAAAAAGATGCACGAAAACTTCCTTAGGGATTTTGGTCCTTGCTTCCTTAACAGCAACTTTCAGAAACAAGCTTATGCAGTAGTGCAGTACAATGATTCATCTGTGAAAAATGTCTATAAGTACATGGATTCTCACCTTTGCGGGCTTGTTTTTTGGTGGTCTTGCGGCAACAGTGCCCGATGCCAGGAATTGGTCTGATGTCGCTCTTGCTGACAGGTGGAGGATGCAGAATTAGTTTTGGTGGACGGGTCAAACATACAGGTAGTCCTGCTGCACTCATCAGAATACCAGTAATACCTGCAATGCATCATAATGCATATGTTTTATTAAATTACAACTTGTCATTTATCAGTTTTATTTTAAACAATTTCTGATAGTGTATTAAGAATGTGTCTTGTTTTCCTACCGGCTAAAGCAGGATGGACAGGGCTGGAGCCATTAAGATTCTTCACTGGTACTGTCGGTACCCTAGGAGAAAAAAAGAAAAAGAAAAAGAAAAAACACAATGACAATGGACAATGAAAGGACAATGAACACACTGACTGCTGCCTTACAGAATGTTCTCCTATATCTCCAAAATGCAACTCTTCTCAAAGAGTCAAACCAACAGATTAAGTAATTTGACAGACAAATTATTTAACATCACTCACATGAGAGCAAACGACAACAATCCAATCAATTCCTAATGGACAACATCAAGTCCCTCCCTACTACACATTGAAAAGCCATCTCACTGATTTACATCACAACAGGGAAGAAAAGATTATCGCAACTTCTGTTTCATGCAGACTTTAAGAGACAACAATTTGTTTCATAAAAGCAATGGACACAATGAACCTACAAACTTCAAAACTGCAGCATTTTTACCTCTTGAACTTGAAGATTTTATTCAGTGTAGAATTAAAAATTAAATACTGATATCATGTTAATACTACCCATGTGATAATATACAGCACCAGTATAAAAAAACAAAAAACAAAAAAAACCCACAAAATAAAGAGTTAGTGTAGTGACAGCCCTAATTCAGTGTTTGATTCCTCTGAATTTACTTCTGTAAATATTGTGTAAAACTAGGGCACAGATGCTACCAATTTCATCATTACCAAGTATCTTTTGGCAACCTATTAAATTTCAAAAGTTCAACGTGAAGTACTTGTTCAACGACTAGCATGCACATAAACCATTGTTCTTCTTCTAACATCAACAGTTATATGATACTTAGTGCAATTTAAGCATCAAATTACTATTTTACTCTTATATAAGCACATTTTTGGTCAAATCAGAGTGAAAAATGGGAAACAAAATACCAAAAGGCAAAAAAACAAAACAAAAAGCAACTGTAATATAAAGCCCTTTTACTTCCCTCTTGTCTGTAGTGTTTTCCCACACTTGTTTTCTTATTTACTAGATGGTATGTTGGCCGCCAGCCTTTTATTGAAAAAAAAAAAAAAAAAAAAAAAAAGGTTGTGTCTGTATGTAAATAAATTTAAAAAAAAAGTGCATGAATATAGCAAAGTGTGTTAGTTTTGGTCACAGCTGTTGATGGGTCTGTCTGTATGCATGTCTTGATCTTCCTCATCTGTTTCTAAGCCTAAAGCTGCGTTCACACTACCAGCGACAAAGTGGCACGATCCCTCATTCATTTTAATAGAGAGCTGGTGATTTCCGGTGACACAAGCGACGCGTCTGTTGGCGACAGGATGTAGGCATGTCCAGCGACACGATAAAGTTGAGATACGATTAACTTTATGCAAAAGTCGCTCTACATTTGGGAGCGACAACCAATAGGAGTGAAGTCAGTGGAGCCATGTCATCCATCACTACATCCTGTAGTGAAGTGTTGAGGCAAGATGGAGAAGTTAATTTTAGCGGTCAGCAACTTTCCTATAATTTATGATATGTCTCTGTGGTACTCGCTATGCTGACTCTGAACATGAATGGCTGAATGCTTTTGTCGCAGATAAATAGCTGCGATGGCAAAGAACACTCGCTGTTTCTCAATCATCTTTAATACTAAGCATTTTACGTACGGATTCCATTTATATTTAGTCTTTTCCTTCCAAAATGTTTGTTTTTAGCTGCAAGAAAACTGAATCATTACAACATGGAGCAACATCTGTGAAAACGAACTAACAGCGAACTAACTAACAGCTAGCCTGAGAAATATCTTGATTTTTAGTTGTTCTGACCAATTTTAACACTTGTTTTGTCTTATTTTAAACAATTTTAAAGTCCCCCTATAGTCAATAATTTTATCCCTTAAAACTCATCTTTGATCACCAAAATTAAATATGTAAAGTTTTTCCTGTGAGAAAAAAAATTATTCATGCCTTAAAATAGCTTGAATGTAACTCCAAAAAAACCCAAAAAACAAAATAACGACTTATATAGTGATGGCCGATTTCAAAACACTGCTTCATGAAGCTTCGGAGCGTTATGAATCAGCGCGTCGAATCAGCGGTTCGGAGCGCCAAAATCACGTGATTTCAGCAGTTTGGCGGTTTGACACGCGATCCGAATCATGATTCGACACAAAAGATTCAAAATGCTCTGAAGCTTAATGAAGCAGTGTTTTGAAATCGGCCATCACTATATAAGTCGTTATTTTGTTTTTTTGGCGCACCAAAAATATTCTCGTCGCTTTATAATATTAATATTAAACCACTGTACTCACATGAACTGATTTAAATATGTTTTTAGTACATTAATGGATCTTGAGAGAGGAAATGTCATTGCTGGCTATGCAGGCCTCACTGAGCCATCGGATTTCAACAAAAATATCTTAATTTGTGTCTTGAAGATTAACGAAGGTCTTACGGGTGTGGAACGGCATGAGGGTGAGTAATAAATGACATTATTTTCATTTTTGGGTGAACTAACCCTTTAAAGCATATTAAAAACACCACATAGACATATAAACAACATTAAAAACTTGATTTTTACCACAGGGGGTGGTGAAAAGATGACTCAAGTCATCTCGAGTCCCCCTAGGGAGTTTGTTGATCCTTATTGTCATGATCCCTTCCTTCCGAAACTCAAATAACAATAATGTTCTGATACCAGCAAAGGATATGACAAGTCAGTTGACAAAAAAAAAAAAAAAAAAAAAAGCTGCAGTGTGACATTTAGGGACAGGTGAATCTGTAATAAACAACACCACAATAATAATGAAAAATAAAAAACTACTATATACTGCCACGATTTTTTTCTCTTGAACGGAGGTTCTGTTTAAGGCACACTTTATTTGCAACATATGTTTTTCACATGAAAGTGAAAACTGAACCAAATATGCTGAAGTGGTTAAGTGGTAAAAGAAGTACTTGTTGAGTGTTTGCTTAAAATGATGACATGACAGGTTACTAATGCATTTTAGACAATCATCAACACTGCAGCAGTAGTTTTAATTTATATGCCGGTTTTGTTTTCCATTGAAAAACAGAAGTGTCAGACATGCGAGGGTAGATGGCTGTTTGGGTAAGGCCAACAGGGAAGCTTTTGACCTCCACTGAACCCTTGATCTTGCCTATACAACAGACTTGTCTCTTTGTTTTCTCTCTCTCACACACACACACACACATGCTCAACAACTGCTGCTCTATGACTCCAGATGGCTTTACGTCTGAAACAGAACATTCCATTAGAAAGAGCACCAGATTCATAATGTTCTCCTGCATTAGAAAGCACACATGTGTAAGATGATAGGTTATTTATTTATTTGTATTTGCTTTGTAATATAGCCTAGGTCCAGTTTGTATTGATCAATATATTGATATCATCAAAATAAGATGCAAGAGAGTAAAAACTCCAATTCTACCTGTGGCTGTATCTAAACATACAGGTTATTCTTAAAGACGTCCAGAACTTCAATCCACCCTAGCTACATCCAAAACCCCCATCACCAAAAGTCACATCTAATGCTTCAGGAAACACTGGGACACAATTGTTACAACATTCAATGTCAAAACCTTTTGCTCGTTACCCCAACTCCTTCCTAACATAGACATGCACACACACTCTACGATGTCAAACGCTTTAGTGAGACAGCATTGTGTTGCTAATGCAGACCAGCCCATGTCATGTCAACAAAGGTTGCTGCAGAAACCCAGCGTGAACACGAAATCACCACTGAGAGCTGCGGGAAAAGCCACAGAAACAGCTATAGACATAAAGGGGGTGGGGATGGAACGAACAAGACCATTCTGTCCCCAGATGGTCATCAAACAGAGCAGACATGGATGATTTAGCAGTGTGAGAAATGTGAGAAACACACTCCTACACAGAAGAGGGGGAAAAATATGAACACACTCGCTATGTTTCTCTCCAAAGTTGCAAATTTAACTTATGCGCAAAATTTGCAGATAAAGCACTGTTCTTATCCAGTGAGCTGAAGAGAAAAAAATAGTCACTTCATGATAAACTGGCGATAAATATCACTAAGAAAAATGGAAGTTGATGAAGTAGAAGAAGTCTCTGAACAATAACGTTCATAATTCGTATATATAATACGAATTACGGAGCGCGCAGATGAAACACAATAAACGCCATCATGTTAACTTGCTTTCTGAGGAGGATGCCTGCTGTTTGGGAATGCAGTCATTTAAGATAGTTCTGGGAAGTAATTGTACCGAACCAAAACAGCATTTCAGATACTGTGCAACGAGGTTGGTCCGCTGGTTGGTCCAGTTATGCGGTCCCATTGAAAGTCACATGTCTTTTTTAATCCGCATTGAGGAATTTATTTAGTAAATGTGTTTTAATCATAGTTTATGCGCACGTTTTCTTATTGGATAAAAAAATAATCCGACTCAGCGTACGTTTTTTTTATGCGCATTTTTAGAATTTATACGCATCTTGGCGTTTCCTTCCAGTGTTTTTTATGTTATATCCCAAAATGCACATAAAAATTCACAAAGGTTTTCTACCAGAGTAATCACAGGTTACTCTCTGGCCGCTTTCTGGCTGTCAGTGGAACATGCCGTATAAATCTAAATATAATATTAGTATATTAATATTATAAGACATTATAATATCATAAAAACACACTATTGTTAAAATGTTTGGGGTCTGGAAGATTTTTTAATGTTTTTGAAAAAACATTATTACTTTAATTTAATTTTTGCATCATTACTCCAGTCTTCAGTGTCACATGATCCTTCAGAAATCATTGTGAATTAAATTCTAATATGCTTAATATGTAACATTTCTTATAATCCATGTTTGAAACAGTTGTGCTGCTTAACATTTTTGTGGAAACCAAATTCGATTTAATCAATTTAAAATTTATCCTTGCTTAATAAAAGTATTAATTTCTTTAAAAAAAAATCATACCGATGGTACTGTAATGGTATTGTATATGAATAAAAATGCCTTTTCTTACCCAGAGGCAATAAGGGCCCGTGATTGTGCCATGGCAATTCTCTGCAAAGCAGGCCGACTAAGCCCTGCCAGACTGGCACGAGGTGGTATTGGGGCAGCACAGGCAGCGGAGCGCTGAGAGGCCAACATTGTTGCAGATGACATCTTAACTGTGGATGGTGTAGGACTGGTTGACGTGTTAACAAGTATGGCAGTTGGCACAAATGTTGCTGAAGATGATGTGTTTGGGGCGGATGGAGGCTGCTGATTCGATGATGGCAGAGTTGGAGGTGGGGGCAAAGATGAAGGCGTTGGGCGACTAGAGGAGACTGAGAGATTGGCAGTGCCTGAAGTGAGAAGGGACAAAGACTGATCAAAAACAGCAGAATTCTTGGCTTCTTCCGAGGGCGAGCATTTTAAAGATGCGCCATGTGGTAGTGTATGAGAATACGAGTTTAAAACAGACATGGATGCAGAGGAGGATGGAAGTGTCCCAAAGTTGGATTTAGGACTGTTTGGCTTTGTTGCACGTCCTAGTGTCTGTGATGCAGTGCCATTTGCCTTTACACTCAACACCAGCATGCACTGCTGGCAGGCACAGGGCTGTCCAAGAGGAGCAAGAGATGATACAGAAAGCATCCCACTTGGGTAAACTGCACTTCCTTTTCTACTTAGGGTAGAACCAGAAACGCCTACCCCAAGCAGTGCCCCGTTTGACCCTCCACCTGATGTAACTCCTCTAGCCATGCCTCCAGCCCCTGAGCCAGTACCCCAAGCCTGTGAAGTTTTAGGCAGAGGCCCAGTAACTAGAGGGTAAACCATGTCTGAGCGTCTCTGGATGCGCCTCTGCCGCTGCGTTTGCCTGTTAATCTGGGTCATGGTCTGGAAGTCCACAAAGTAGCAAAAGCCCAACGATGTCAGGTCCAGCCAGGGTTGCTGTCGGTCCCGTGCCGCTTGCAAGGCAATGCTCACCTCCATGTCATAGGCTGTCCAGGAACCTGTGTCATTTTCCCACTCCCATATCCAACCTTGGCCTGGTGCTGAGGTGGGGTCATAGAAACTCCGTCGCACTGGTCTTAACGTACCTGAGGAGGTAAACGAAAGGGTTATAAATCAAATATTAAAAAACAAGATATAATTAACATGTTAAATAAAGTGTTTTCCTACAAGAAAGGCAGCCAGTCAACATGTTACGCATGTAAAGGCCCTGATTTACTCACGGCAAAGTTCTTTTTGTTCATCTTTCGAAGTAAAAATATGTTTAAAATAACTGAGCAGCGGTATACAGTTAACGAACAAATCAATGTCACCTGGGAGCAGCGTTTAGGTGAACATACAAATATGGAATGCACACCTTTTCTCTCAATAACAAAATACAGTTATGAAAGAAACTGACCATAGCAACTTGGATACATTTGCACTAGCACTGTAATTTGGCACTCCAGTCAAGTCACGTCACGTTTATTTATATAGCACTTACAGATTGCTTTACAGCAAGCAGCATTACAGTAACATGAAAAAAAAAACAGTGTGAATGTCTCTTTCAGTTAGAATAACAGCTTCAATTTCTACTATAAAACAGCTCTCCAGCGTGTTCATGTTTTTACTCAGACGTCTGACCTCAACGGACTGAATAGAAGAAATTTCCATGTCAAAGAAAGCAGAGCCCCAGAGCACACCTACTTATTGAGTAATAGCCATGGACCAATGGTAGTTCGAAGGTGTTTACCATAATAAAGCAGTTTCAAACTCTCAAAATGAACTTCATTTTGGCCTGACTTTGTTCAAAATTACATCACACCAGTTTGTTATTCGATTTCACTTGAAGTACATCAGGGCCTTAACTTTCATTTGACCATCAGCCTTCCACTTTCTTCTTTCATAATATAAGTAACAGAACAATACTGTAAATCAACGACACCCAACTGGTATTATAAGAGAGAACAGCAGGATTGATAATGGCACAATGTCTCCAATGTAAGCATTCAATCCTCCATTATAACGACTGAATGCCTATTGTTGTGCTTTGAGCATCCTTTGAATTTAAACCCATTCATCAGAGCAGAAATAGGTTTACACTCTTTCCAGTAAGACTGATCAGATCAGGATCTTGAGTGTTTAGAGCAAGAATTCTTCCATTTAAAGCAGTAACTGGGACAAACATGCAACATTCATTTAGCTAATGCACAAAATACATTTAGGAAGTCATGACAGTGCTGGGACACACAAACAGAAAGAAAAAACGCATGTGAATAAATAGATTTGAGCATTAAGCAAAGAGCACTGACCACTGAGCACAAAAGACCCACTGAGGCATGAACTTTAGCACAAGAAGAGAACTGGGAGTTCTAGAAGCCATAAAACGAGTGAAAGGACATATTCTCTTTTTAACACCCATACACACCTACTAGATCTTCAAATAGTACAAAACACTTCATGTGTGCACGATTCTGCAGACATTATGGAACTTTATAAAGCACGTTCCAGAAATGAGGTGGAGTAAAGCAAGACATCAGCTTTGATCATCCTTTATTGTGTCTGAACTCACTTTACCAGCTTTGAGCCTCAATCACAGTCATGCCCTCTCAGCTCTATTGTAATGTCTTTTGTTAACAGATATATAGATAACTATTTGCCTATGCTTTTTTTCCTTTTGCTGCTTGTGAGAAGTCATTTCACTGAATTATACAGTCAAGCTAATGATAAACACGTGTATTATGGGATTATGTGGTATTTAACCATATGCGAATAGCATATATGTCTTAAGGCAGGCACACTGAAATTATGTATCTCAGGGGCTGCTTTTAGAAAATGTGGTGTGTTCAGGGGCAAGTGAATATAATAATTTTATTAGAAATTAAAATATATTAAAAAAAATATTTAAAATGTAATTTATTCCTGTAATGGCAAAGCTGAATTTTCATCAACCATTTCAACAACCATTACTGTGTTCATGTTTTTACTTGCGGACGTCTGACCGACAGACTGAACAGAAGAAATTCTCATGTCAAAGAAGGCAGAGCCCCAGAGCACATCTACTTATGGAGTAATCACCATGGACCAATAGTAATTTGAAGGGGTTTACCAGTCGAAGCAAACTTTTACAGAAAGTTTTCTTTGGCAAGCTGTTTCAAAACTCCCAAAATGACCTTCATTTTGGCCTGATTTTGTTCAAAATGATGTCACACCAGTTCGTTATTTAATTTAACTCATAAGAGCCTTAACTTTCATTTGAACATCAGTAGCCTTCTACTTTGTTCTTTCATAATATAAATATCAGAGCAATACTGTAAATCAAAGACACCCAACTGGTATTATAGGAGGCATGTCACAATGGCCCTCATTTATCAAATGATCGTATGCCAGAAAACTGCGTACGTTTTTTTCCACGCAAAATGTGGCATTTATCAATATGAGCGTGAGCAGTGGCTACGATCAAATCTCACGCCAGGTCTCAGCTTGTGTACGAAAGTTTTTGAGTTAGCGGAAACTTGAGTGCAGCATAGTAAATCTGGTGGAGAACTGTTACGAGAACATTTAGATTATTTTCCTGACCGACAATCACTCACTAACCGATCATTAACCATTAAACGACACGATTAAAATGTCAAATTAAAATTAAATTAGAATAGATGCGTCTTAAAATACCACAAATGGTTTTTTTTTGTTTTTATTTCCAGGGACTTCGCTTTGGATGCGCAAATGGCAACATCAACAGTCATTAGGATTCACACATCATGCACCTGCAACGCAGAGAAAAACAATAATATAGCCTAAAAGGAATAAAAAAATAGGACTACACAAAATATATTTCACTGAAATAATTAACAGATTAACAAAACAAAAGAGAAAAACTGAATCAAGTAGGGCTAGTACAGGCTACGCTCGCATTGTATTTGTTTTTTTTAATTATTGATCGTGCAGGCGCCTCGCTCACACATGCAGACCCAACATATCAGTTCTAGCATTGCTTAATTTACATTTTAGCCATTTATCAGCAAACTAAAATGAAGACAAAGTTAACACTGCTCAGTTTAAATGGTCCGCTATCCATCTGTACCAGTCGGTGCACGCAACGCCCAACCAAACACGTTTTTGCACATGAGAAAGATGATGTTTTACATGATGTTTTATTAACAAAATTCGGGAGGAGCAACGTTTAAATAATCTGACTAATCGTCACGTCATTTCAGCCAGCTGTTAGCAAACAGTAATCAACATATCTACCCAGTCAGCATGAGTGAAACATATATAGTCACAGTCGACTCACCCATATTCCTCGACAGTTTTACAGCATCCCTCCACCACCCCGTCTCCTCACACTTGCCTGGTTACTTTCCTAACCAGAATACGGTGGGAGTACTCTGGGTTCGGGCCAAATACCGAGCTCGGAGCCCTCTCCTCAGACAGCACGCCAAATACGCATACTATTATGCATACTATTTACTATCTGATTATTTCTAAGTGTGAACTCGTGAAGTGGATATTGAAACAAGAGTGAAATAGAAAGCCTTGTTTACATAAGGAACAGTAGTTCAGCAAGCAATAAATGTTACATCGCGAATATGGAAACGTTTGTCTTCTTCCCGAATGAGAGAGGTAGGCTATGTGAGCCCAGTTCAGTTTTGCTTTAAATAAATTAATTTCTGCTTTAAATTGAATGCCACTGTAGCCTAATTTGTGTTTCAATTTATAATATATAGCTACTTATTTTTCGTTCTTGTTCTGTTTTGAATAAAATAAATTTAAAGGATTTTCTGTGGAGTGAGGTACTAAAATAACGAAGTTTATATAGGCCTATATTAATGTTTGTAAGTATTTAGTTTTATTTACCAATATTTTTGTTTAAATTAATTTTATTATTTGCAATTACATGGTCGAGGGGTGTTTTTAGAGTAAGATAAGTTTCTTTTTCATGCGATTACTTCATCTTCATGGCTGGGTTACGTTTCTCTGTGTCGTAAACTATAGGGCGAGGCTTCTAAAATTTGGGGCGTGATATTTAAATGACGATTGTTTTCAGCCGCCACATTTATCAACACCCATTCATACGTGCGAAGGAAATGGCCGCATACGAAAGTTTAATGAATCACACATGAGCGTTGTCGTAAGCTGATTTTTCCATTCGGATGTACGCTGGTTTCTACGTTCGTTTGATAAATGAGGGCCCCTGGCTCTAATGTAAGTACTACAATCAATCTTCCATTATACCGACTGAATGCCTATTGTTAGGCTTTGCAAATCCTTTGAATTTAAACCTGTTTATCAAAGCAGAAATAAGTTTACACTCTGTCCAGTGAGACTGAATTGGCTGGGAATAGATCAGGATCTTGAGTGTTTTTTATTCCTGTGATTTTCAACATCATTACTCCAGTCTTCAGTGTCACATGATCATTCAGAAATCATTCTAATATGCTGACTTGCTGCCCTTCTGATCAATTCAATACATCTTTGCTGAATAAAAATATTAATTTCTTTAAAAAAATGTTAGGCTACTGACCCCATTTGAATGGTAGTGTACTTGCATGTGCTGATTGTTTGCATCACGATTTTGAAAAACATAAATAAATAATAATAATAATAATAATAATAATAATAATAATAATTACTTCATGAATTGTGATACATTTTGTGACTAAATTTGATTATTCTAGCAATTAATGTATTTTAAGTTTTTCGACCCCGCCTGCACTGCAAGCAACATGGTGTGACGCTCCCATAAGTCTCCCAACAAGGCTGTATGCACTTCATTTATGGACAATCTATCACAAAAAAACCCTCTCATGATATCGTAATAGCAGGACTTGACATTAACACCCGCCAAATGCGGGTGGATTTCAGGAGTGGCGTGTAACGCAGTCACTCCTACTAGCCACTTTGGCGGGTTGAATTTTATATATAATATAGGATATACAATTTTCAATTGTAGTCTTTTAAAAAGGCATCTGAAATAATAAAGTATGTGCAATGTAGTGTTGTCAAAAATATTGATTTTTCATTAATACATATTGATACTGAAACAACAGTTCCAATACTTATTTTCCACAGATTAGATACACACACAAACCCGCCTCCCCTCACTCACTTGTTTCATTTGCTCTGGATGAATATTGTTGTTGTTACAGGGCTTGAATTTCAGCATGGGATTGCACGTATTGCGCATAATTTTACTCATTACCGCAGATTTTGTGCTCACACCTGAAGTACACGCACATAAGCCGCCTTATACTAAATTGAGTTATTTTTCGCTGTTTATATATTGTGCTTAAACAGTAAAATACATACAAAGTGTAAGTTAACAGTATAATGGATCCGTGTGTCAGGTCTTAAAGTGACAGCAGCCTAATATATACCTGCTGACAAATTATGAGATGATATTAAAAATATCGGTAACACTTTACAATAAGGTTCATTAGTTAACATTAGTTAACTACATTAGTTAACATAAACTAATAATGAACTGCACTTATACAGCATTTGTTAATCTTTGTTAATGTTAATTTCAACATTTACTAATACATTATTAAAATCTTGTTAACATTAGTTAATGCCCTGTGAACTAACATGAACAAACAATGAACAACTGTATTTTCATTAACTAACGTTAACGAAGATTAGTAAATACAGTAACAAATGTATTGCTCATGGTTAGTTCATGTAAGTTAAAACATCTATATGGCAGTTTTTGCCCCATGGTATCGATGTCAAAATTGTGGCCAATGAAAATGCTGAGTGGCTAGTAACTTTGGAAAACCCCTAGCCACAGTGGGTGGTGAGCAAACAAGTTAACATCAAGCCCTGGTCATAAGTAAAGTAAATGATTCCATCAGGATCTGTCAGTATTGATCGTGATGCACTGAAATTGTTATTTAATACTACAGTCTCAGTTCAATCTAGATAAAACTAGATAATACTGTGCCTCCTCTCAGCATTATGGCCACAGCAACAGATGGCCATGTCCACTTTCACATGCCAATCATACTGCCTGCACTTAAGTTTGCAAGCTTGTGCTAGTATGTGAGTGGGAGTAAAAGGCTGTGCTTCAGCAGATCATAAACTGTGACATTGGGTTAAGGATCCCAGGACCTTTGCAGCGTCACAAAGCCCTATACAGCAGGTGTACAGAGACTGTCCATCTGTTCCATTGTTGTTGGCTCTGTGCCTCCATCATTGCCCTGATTTTCATTTCCCTTCCCTCTTTCAAACTAACTTTATTCCCCTTTCTTTACAAAAAAAAAAAAGAAGAAGAAAAAAAAAAAAGGAATTTATAAGATACAATAAATGCAATGAATTATAAATGCAAAATTATTCCATTAAAACCTCTGACACGTGTCTTATCTAGTGGATTATACCGCCTCTGTAGTATTTGATTAAATAGGATATACATTGTTAATTGTGACTATGATTTCAGTGTAAACACATTTACAGTCTCTGTAAAAAAGTGTGCTCTAGACAAATTTAACCAAAAAAGAACTACATTCATAATGCCTTGAGGGCCCCCCCAGATAGGATCAGGGTCACCTCGCACCACGGGTGGGTGTCCCATGCGTACCCCATTGGACTTAAGTAAAAATGAGGCACACAAAGGCTTCTTAAAGCATGAATCTAAGGGGGAAAGTGTTGTAAATAAAGAGAAGGGACCATAAACAATTTATAAAGTGTGTTTCAGAACTGAAATTCAGTGAAGATGGACCACAAACAATTTTGGACTAATTAAGATTTTTTTTTAATGTTTTTGAAAGAAGTCTCTTAAGCTTACCAAGGCTGCAGTTAAAAATACAATAAAAACGTAAACATCTGTGGTATTACTATAATTTAATAGAAACATTTTCTATTTCAAGAATCACTACTTCAAAATGTAATTTATTCCTGTGATTCAAAGCTGTATTTTCAGCATCATTACTCCAGACTTCAGTGTCACATGATCCTTCAGAAACCATTCTAATACGCTGATTTGCTGCTTAAGATGCATTTCTTATTATTATCAACGCTGTCAACAGTTTTTGCTGCTTTGTATTTTTCTGGAAACCATAATGCACCATTCAAAAGTTTGGGGTAAGTAAGATTAAAAAAAAAAGAAGAAAGGACACATTAAAACATGACAGTAAAGAGCATCAAAATCAGCATATTAGAATGATTTCTGAAGGATCATGTAACACTAAAGATGAGTAATGATGCTGAAAATTCAGCTTTGCCAACACAGAAATAGATTACATTTTAAAAATATTAAAATAGAAAGCAGTTATTTATAATTGTAATAATATTACACACTATTACTGTTTTTACTGTATTTTTGAGCAAATAAATGTATCTTTGGTGAGCATAAGAAACTTCTTACAAAAGCATTTAAAAATCTAAATTATTCCAAACTTTTGACTGGGGTGTGTGTTTATGGGAAGGAGGGAGTGATACCAACAGAAATGATTCACAAAATGGTCAGCCTGAAAGAAATTATAACATTCCCTCAGCTCTTCAGCCTAACCATGTGAGAGTCATTGGATGAGGAGAAACACAATCCTGTCCTATGTGTGTGTGTGTGTGTGTGTGTGTGTTATACTAATCTTCAGTCTGCAATGGAAAACAGAGTAACTGACAGCACCCCAGGGGCCCAGAGTTGATGAAACTACATACTAGCCTGTTGCACAATAACAACCGCTCCCCTTTTCTCCTCAATCAATCTTTATAGTTTCGTTCTTTCACTTGGAAGTGTGCTCATTTTCCTGGGCAGTGCTTTGTGGAACTCACTCTCCGTGTAAGTGCATCTGAGCAAGCGATTTGGAGGTTTTTTAGGGCAAGCCTTGACAGAGCGATAAGGGTTGTGACTGTCACTAACCTCATATCAGGGATGTCTGGTTGCAAAACATTTCCTGAGTCTCAAAATGATTTGGGTGTTAGAAAAAAGATCATTTTGGGGAGCTGCCTGGGTGTGTATCTCTAAACCATTATTCACGCCAATGCACTTTATCTGGGGATAAATAGGCAGCTTTGCCCTAAGAATTTGCTATGAGTCACTTTAATCAGTGTTCTCTTACATACCAGACTTCAAATACTTTAAATAGTGCTAAAATTGTGTGATTTTTGCAAGGCCAGACTAACAGACCTAGATAATGTGCTTGTAGCTCATTTCCTTGTAAATTTTATAAGAACACAAGGGTGGAGTTTTGTAACAAGCTGTGCTTACTAGAGCATGACGTGTCTTTTTTCTGTACCTTTATAGTCTCACTCCCTCCATTTGTGTAGTCCAGTCATACAGTGGCCTCAAAAAAGTATTTGGACACATAAAAAAAATGTATGAATTTCATTGCATTAGATGTTTTGCAATCTTTTTGTCTTAATTTTGAGAAATAAAACTACTTTTTTATATTAAATTGTATAACATACATCCTATGTTTGTTAAAATGTCACTTGGTCTCATATTTCGCTATTTAATGAAAAGACATTATATTTGTGGCTTATATATCCAAATACTTTTTGCCGCCAATGTAAAACCATTCAAAAAAAAAAAAAACAGCTGCCTGGGTGGAAAGTAGACATAATTCAAAGTAACACTTTGATGGTTTAAACTCATGAGTGCATACATCTAAGTAGATGGGTGTTAAAATTTTGCTGAAGCCGCGAACAACAACACTTCATCAAAACCGTTGAATGCAGACTGAAAGAGAATGTTAACTATAAGCATAGATGTGCTTAGATTTACATTGTATGTTAAAATTATATATTCACCACTTACTTTTTATCAGTACATTTGCTTTAACCATACCTGAGAGGCACTTAACTGTGTCAAGACCTTTTTAACAATCTCTCCATTACACTAACAAATTTTCTTTTACAAGTACTTGTTTTTTAATTACTAGCAAGTAACCAATAATGACTAATATCTTCTTTAGTTTCGCCAAAACATACTAGCACTCATTCCTTAGCGACTACTCATAATCCCAATAGTGGCAACTAACTATCCCATTGTTAGTCATAATAACCAATTTCAACATTTACATGGGGAACTGTGGTTTAGTTTTGACTGTTATGTATTATAATTGTCGCTGGATTCTATTCCAGTTTCGTTCATTAGGTACTAGCACTGCTTATTAGTAATTTCAATAGTTACTAGTATCTATTCCAGTTTTACTAGCACCAGTTTATGAGACACTAGTATTCATTCCCAAAGTGTATTGGTAACATTTCTAACCTCACTAATTGCAATTGCTTATTGAATCAACATACACAGACTACTTACTTTATAGTTCAATTAAAAATATTGCTGGTAAGTTTTAAAATGTTACTAATAACAGTGGTATTTTTATGTGTCAATGTGACTATCAGCAAAATAATAAGTAATGTAATAAGTAACTTAATGAATGCATGATGAAGGCATTCCAAGATACTAGTCACTATTAGATTACTTTTAAGTAATATAATAGACAAGTCCATAAAATAGAAACTAGTTCGTTGTAAAGAATAAATGTTAAAATGGCTTGCCACATGTAGAATGATGCGCTTCTGATTTTCATCTTACCGGTATCCTGTCTGAACTGATGCATGGAGTGTAGATCGATGATATAGGGCGACAGGCGGCTGTCAGCTTGGCCTAGAACGACGCTGCCGCCGCGGGGATCGCTTCTTATCACCTCCTCTATGTGGTGAGACACGGCTGGGCTGTACGGCCGCCAGCGCCCGTGCTCGCTGAGCCATTCCCAGACGACCACGGCAGAAGCCAGTAACATCGTGTCCCTACAAGCAGAATAGAAAAACTTAGTACGCATCTCTTGATTTCAATAACCGGTTTTGTGAACGCATGAGGACAGATTTGGTAATGTAAAGCACGGTAATGTTGTAATGACTGGTTTGTAAAACGTCGATAGACACACGAGGATTTGTTTTGAGCGTTTATAGTCCGGTTCTCTGTATATAAGCATAAAATCTCAGGTGCACTCACATTTATGTAGAAAATGCTTATCGCAGCATCAGGAAATAAATCTCCGTATAATTTCCATGGCTGATCGCAACAACTCCTTACGAGTGTCAACAAACAGTCAACGGACCAATATTCCTCTTTCTTCTTTTACACATTCGGCGTTGACTGTCGCTCAGTTGGTGCTTCTCCTCCTTTCTAATAGTTTCTTGTGGCACGAGGTGCGATTTATCGAAAATCATGTAGACTTCAAGTAAATGATCTCTGGCAAAACGCTCGTGGTTTTGTGTTCAGCGCACTGAGTTGACAAAGTGACACCCAACACCTCCTATCATCACACATGAGCGTGAGTAATGCTGGAACTAGTGCTGGAAAGTCCGACTCATATCCGCGAATCGGTTCTTTCGAACAGTTCGTTTTATTGGCCCGCTTAAAAATGAGCGTCATCCCAGCGCGATATATTACATGCTCTAAAATGTACGAGTCCGTAAGAGCAGTGCTGAATCTCTAATATAATAATAGTAGGTAGCTATATTGATCTTAATCGTATTCCATATCTTTATACAGTATGAGACTAGTGTGCTATTCTGCCGAAATCAGAAAACAGTTCTCAGTCAACCGATTCAGTTCGATTCGTGAAATAAATCTGTCAGACCGGTATTGTGAAATGATTCATTTGATCCATTACAATTAGGCTATATGACTCAAAGAAACGATTCATTCACGAATCAGACATCAAACTTTAACGCACCACAGAAGATGAAACCTGTTTGGTTGGTCATGTCTTTTCATGTACTTTGCCGGCGAGTAAAGCAGTGATATGATGGTTTTGTGTTGCAACAGAACGAAACAAGCAATAATCCAACTGCATAAAAGATAAATTACCTTTTAGCCTGTTTTCCTAAATAAACAGTCAAGTTGTAATCTGCTGGACAACTACTATGTTTCCTTCTAAACATGATAAAATATTAAAACTTTTTTTATATGTGCATAATAACTAAATCACGTTATTCTACGCTGTTAAATGCTTGAATCTGATTAGTTGACTAAAGTTTTAATGTATGGCTAAAGTAGTTCCAGGCAGGTCTTGACCGCATTACCGTTCAATATCACTTCGCCAAATGATTTCAGTTAGTTCAAAAGTCCTTACAACCAAAAGAACAACAAAAGAATTAAAACCCACAACGACACTGACCAAACAAGTATAGTAAACAATAGGATAAAAACAAATTATTTCCAATTTTTTGGCGCTGTTCTTGGAGCAGATAAACTTACAGTTTCCGTATTAGTAGAGACGCTGCTGCCGAATACTGCTGAGAGACACACACACTCTGGTAATGTTAATATGTAAGCTTAAAGGGATAGTTCACCCAAAAATGAAAATTCTGTCATCCTTTACTCCCCCTCAAGTTGTTCCAAACCTGTATACATTTCTTTGTTCTGCTGTACACAAAAGGAAGGTATTTGGAAGAATGTTTGTAACCAAGCAGATCTCGTCCCCCATTGACTGCCATAGTATTTTTCCCCTACTATGGTAGTCAATGGGGAACAACTTCAGTGAAGAAAAAAAACAAAAAATCAGTCTTATAATTTAGTTATGTGACACTAAAAAATGTGACAATTAATTGGGTGAATGAATATATGAAATTGAATGCCTGAATCATGTCAGGAAGCCATATAAAATTCATTTTGAGTCTACTTAATTAGGTCACTTAAAATGACTTCATTACATGATGTTGAAGTTACAGTGGGTACGGAAAGTATTCAGATCCCCTTAAATTTTTCACTCTTTGTTATATTGCAGCCATTTGCTAAATTCATTTAAGTTCATTTTTTTTCCTCATTAATGTACACACAGCACCCCATATTGACAGAAAAACACAGAATTGTTGACATTTTTGCAGATTTATTAAAAAAGAAAAACTGAAATATCACATGGTCCTAAGTATTCAGACCCTTTGCTCAGTATTTAGTAGAAGCACCCTTTTGATCTAATACAGCCATGAGTCTTTTTGGGAAAGATGCAACAAGTTTTTCACACCTGGATTTGGGGATCCTCTGCCATTCCTCCTTGCAGATCCTCTCCAGTTCTGTCAGGTTGGATGGTAAACGTTGGTGGACAGCCATTTTTAGGTCTCTCCAGAGATGCTCAATTGGGTTTAAGTCAGGGCTCTGGCTGGGCCATTCAAGAACAGTCACGGAGTTGTTGTGAAGCCACTCCTTCGTTATTTTAGCTGTGTGCTTAGGGTCATTGTCTTGTTGGAAGGTAAACTTTCGGCCCAGTCTGAGGTCCTGAGCACTCTGGAGAAGGTTTTCGTCCAGGATATCTCTGTACTTGGCTGCATTCATCTTTCCCTCGATTGCAACCAGTCGTCCTGTCCCTGCAGCTGAAAAACACCCCCACAGCATGATGCTGCCACCACCATGCTTCACTGTTGGGACTGTATTGGACAGGTGATGAGCAGTGCCTGGTTTTCTCCACACATACCGCTTAGAATTAAGGCCAAAAAGTTCTATCTTGGTCTCATCAGACCAGAGAATCTTATTTCTTACCATCTTGGAGTCCTTCAGGTGTTTTTTCATGTGTCTTGCACTGAGGAGAGGCTTCCGTCAGGCCACTCTGCCATAAAGCCCCGACTGGTGGAGGGCTGCAGTGATCGTTGACTTTCTACAACTTTCTCCCATCTCCCGACTGCATCTCTGGAGCTCAGCCACAGTGATCTTTGGGTTCTTCTTTACCCCTCTCACCAAGGCTCTTCTCCCCCGATAGCTCAGTTTGGCCGGACGGCCAGCTCTAGGAAGGGTTCTGGTCGTCCCAATCGTCTTCCATTTAAGGATTATGGAGGCCACTGTGCTCTTAGGAACCTTAAGCGCAGCAGAAATTTTTTTGTAACCTTGGCCAGATCTGTGCCTTGCCACAATTCTGTCTCTGAGCTCTTCAGGCAGTTCCTTTGACCTCATGATTCTCATTTGCTCTGACATGCACTGTGAGCTGTAAGGTCTTATATAGACAGGTGTGTGGCTTTCCTAATCAAGTCCAATCAGTATAATCAAACACAGCTGGACTCAAATGAAGATGTAGAACCATCTCAAGGATGATCAGAAGAAATGGACAGCACCTGAGTTAAATATATGAGTGTCACAGCAAAGGGTCTGAATACTTAGGACCATGTGATATTTCAGTTTTTCTTTTTTAATAAATCTGCAAAAATGTCAACAAATCTGTGTTTTTCTGTCAATATGGGGTGCTGTGTGTACATTAATGAGGGAAAAAAAATGAACTTAAATGATTTTAGCAAATGGCTGCAATATAACAAAGAGTGAAAAATTTAAGGGGGTCTGAATACTTTCCGTACCCACTGTACATAAATTATGTTTGTTTAACTTAATTGATTCATGTGGGAACAATGTACAAAATTAAGTCATAAAAACTCAACAAACTTTTTTTTCAGTGTTGAGGGGGAGTAAATGATGACAGAATTTTATTTTTTTGGTTGAACTATCCCTTTAATCTCTCTTTCTGGGAAAATCACTGATGTGAATGATGTCGGTTCGAGTCCCACCTCAGACAAGGATGAAATCACCCAATAGTCTACAAAGAATGCTGATTGTGAATGAAAATCAATCAAAATACTGATATTTCACTAAACTGCATAAAATGTAAGCATTCTTTTCTTAATGTATGAACATCTACATGTGTAAATATGCTTTTACGCCTTAACACTTATTTTAACATAAGCCAACCTCCCCACCCACCCCCGCCGCCAACGCGAACATCATTCATATACTACTTGATACGTTCAAATATGCTATATTGCTTAATATGCTGCATATAGTTAGCAAAACCCATTTCTACACCGGACGCGACCGCCTTGCCGCAATTGCTTGAGGATGCACACTGGACGCAACAAAGTGACCATTGCGGATCATTTTGTTGTGTCAATCGTAATGCAGGAGTTTTGAAGTATGTCAGAAATACTAGAACGAGCCGAGGCATCAGTTTACTCTTTTTAACTGAAACATTAAAAATATAAATAGCTTACCGATTTTAGAGTGACGGCTGGGCTTGTTTTTCATTCAGTTTAACCTTAGTTTTTATCATCTCTGGTATTCTTGATTTTTACAAGCCACCTGTCCATTTTGTTTTTACTGGTAGTTGTTTTTTCTCAAATCCAGTTGCGCGGCTGCCCCAAACCTGCTATAACCATAGCCAACGATTAGCTGGGAGAATAGTCAAATCGCCCCCTCTAGTGGATGACTAAACATTTGCTAGTAAAATCTCACATTTACATCTGTTTCACTCGAGAATTTCACTGTTTCAATTCAGAATTAACAAGTGCCTATAGCCTACGATAAAAATGTCTGATGATAAATTATAATTGCAGTAAACACACAAAGATAGAAATATTGTAAAACTATGCACATATGAATAAAGTGTGTGTATATAAAACATGGAAAATGCCAAAAAAGAACCATATATATATATATATATACTGCCGTTCAAAAGTGTGGGATCAGTAAATGTTTTTAAGCTAAGTTATGCCTAAGTTATGCTCAAGGCAGCATTTATTTGATGAAAAATACAGTAAAAACAGTATTGTGAAATATTATTACAATTTAAAATAATTGTTTTCTATTTGAATATATTTTAAAATGTAATTTATTCCTTTGTTGCCAAATCTGAATTTTCAGCATCATTACTCCAGTCTTAAGAGTCACATGATCTTTCAGAAATCATTTTAATATGCTGATTTTCTGCTCAAGAAATATTTATTATTATTGTCAATGTTGAAAACAGTTTTGTACAATTTTTTTTAGGATTATTTGATGAATAGAAAGTTCAAAAGAAAAGCATTTATCTGAAATAGAAAGCTTTTGTAACATTATACACTCCCGTTCAAAGGTTTGGGGCCAGAATGTTTTTTTTTTTTTTTTTTTTTAAGAAATTAATACTTTTATTAAGCAAGGATGCTTTAAATTGATCAAAAGTTACAGTAAAGACATTTATAATGTTACAAAGGATTCTTATTTCAAATAAATGATGTTGTTTTGAACTTTCTATTAATCAAAGAATCCTGAAATAAAATTGTACACAACTGTTTTCAACATAGATAATAATAATAATACATATTTCTTGAGATCATAAATGGATCATAAAATACGAGAAAAAATAAATATGTATTAGTACATCGGCGGGTGAAGAGCCCGCCTCCACGGCGACTGCAAAATGAAGATCCGGCGCGTGATTGGCCAAGGATTCCTCTCAATGAAGCCAGAGAACGCCATTCGCTAAGCAAAGATGAAGATACGACGCGCGATTCGCCGAGGAACTTTGACAAAGTTGAAGCCAGATAACGCCATTAGCTCAGTAAAGGTGGAGACAGCCGCACAGCTAGTTATCAAGTTGAATCCTGTTGCGCTCCTAAAATTATAAAATATAAATAAATAACACAATGCGGTGATGTAGGCTATAGACCTTGTCTGAAGTAAATAAAATTCCAGAAGCGTTGACGGTATCCTTAATGCAAATAACAGCAAATTGATTAATACGAATCAGGTGTGTAATTTTATAATTACATTATTTTATATTCTCTAAATAGAATCGGCAGCACAAAACGGAAGTGAGGCCCCAGCGAGATTTGAACTCGCGACCCCTGGTTTACAAGACCAGTGCTCTAACCCCTGAGCTATGGAGCCTGCCGAATATACTGATTTTAACTGAATTGGAATTTACAAATAGCATTTCCTGTATTTATATAAGATGAGAGATATAATTTCACATCGCAAATCAATATTTTGAAAAACAGTTGTTTAAACATTCCATTATGTTTTCGCGACCGTTAAGAATCCTCCATGTTTAAAAATCTAAAAGAATGCGGAAATGAGTCTGAAATTTCTAAGCGCTCGTAATCGAAATTACTTCACTTCCTAACACCTTCAAATCAACTGAATATTCGGGTTTTTTGTCACTATATCGTAACAACTTTTCGAAGCCCGGATAGCTCAGTCGGTAGAGCATCAGACTTTTAATCTGAGGGTCCAGGGTTCAAGTCCCTGTTCGGGCGGTACTGTTTTTAACGAAGTTTTGAGTCTTGCTGCTGAGTTTGAATGCTTAATGTGAAGAGAAAACTCAAGAGACACACAATTCAATTATTTGATACTAGGAAAAAGGCGATGGAAAAGTGCAAGATAAATAACTAAAACAATGGTTGGATTTCACAGCATAATTTTTCATTTTTAAACTACATACAGCTAAGCAAATGAGTAAACAAATACGTTATTGATATGGAATTATAACATAGGAACACTGATGAAGCATTTTTTTTTTTTTTTTACCGTAGATCAGGATTACAAAACTTAAATTGTGAACTAAACGCTAATGGATTATATAAATAAGACAGATGAAAGGGAATCCAATGTAAACAATATAGTCGCCTAGGGAGGGCTAATTAAAATACTGATGCTGTACTGTGTCACGATTGTCTCCAGAAATTAGATGCTGTTGAATGACTGCGACATGTTGATAATGAAACAGCTGCTCGTCATTGCCTGTCATATGTCACTATGTACAGTAGGTGGCAGAAATAGGTCGCACTGCAATCAAAGTTCAATAACGCTCCACAAGAAGAAGATATAGAGCGCTGCTGGAAGATTCTGGAAGTCTCTTGTTTGGTACACGGAGTCATAAGACGAGAAGAGAAGATTTCACCATATTTCACGGTATAGGACGATTTATTAAAACAATATTATGTCATGACTCGCGTGGTTTTCGTCGTTGCTTGTTTTTTTTTTTTTTTTAATAAAATCCTGGCTTTTAGTAACATTCAGCTCATGGCTTGACATTTCATTTCGCATTATTTTGAAATCAGGAGTTAAAATTCTACGAACACAGCAAAGGTCTAAAATCAATTGTTTTAAAGCGCTTCGTCAGTTTAAATTGTCGTGAATGTTATGGTGATATTAATTGAGTTTAATTGCTTTCTAATAACCAGTGCTGTTGCTATCAAGAGACTGAAAATATGGGCAAGGTTTAGATAAAATCTAACACTAATAATAGTCATTAATTAATTTTTGAACGGTCACAAGTGTCATTTTCTTCAGTGTGTTTTTGAAATGTTTCTTCTGACTAGATCAACCTGTTTGAAGGCAACTATGGTGAAAGAGACTGGTTTTTATGATATGCTGGGTGTAAAGCCTAATGCCAGCCCTGAAGAGCTGAAGAAGGCCTATCGTAAACTGGCATTGAAATATCACCCAGATAAAAATCCAACAGAAGGGGAAAGGGTAAGACTGTCACTCTTTTTATTTATCATCACTGTCTACATTATTCCAGAATACTTGAGAAGACAGCTTTGCAGATTCTTCATTGTTGTCATATAGAAAGTGACCCAAATAAACTGTGTACCTTATAAGGCCACATTTTTATTTTGAAACTGTAAAATGAAAATATTTTATAGATCATATTTAAAGGGGACCTATTTTCCCCTTTTTTACAAGATGTAATATAAGTCTCAGGTGTCCCCAGAATGTGCCTGTGGAGTTTCAGCTCAAAATACCCCACAGATCATTTACTATACCATGTTTTAAATGCTCATTTTTAAATGGAAGTAAAATCATGCTGTTTTCATGCATGTAACTTTAATTGCAAATCACCAGTGTGCCTTGGATACTCTGGCAAAAACTAATAAATCATCTGTTTGGTTTTGATTATCATCTCTTCCGTGACATTGCAGTTCTTCATAATCATGAAAGTTTTTTTTATCTGCGTTTTAAAGCCATATCAGTCTAAACTTCTGATTCATGGTTATCTGAGTGCATGCGCACAGAAAGCTGGATGTCAGATGGCTCGTCTCTTGAGTATTTAAAGGTGCTGGAGTTACGGTTTTGAATGTACTAAAGCATAAAAATACCATAATTGTAGATATTTAGGAAACATGCTGAGTTCACATACTCGTTTCTCTGAAAACCAGTGCTACAGCCAGTTATTTTACTTTGAAATGTGCGCTTCGTGTCGGAATGTCTGTTGCCAATTTATCCAATAGTATTTCGCCACCCCGGGTTGCCAGTTGGCAGAAATGCAGCGAATTGCAGCCATGAAAGCCAGCGAACAAACTGGCTCAGAGATCGCAGATTCTACCCGACCTAAAAAGACTCAGCATCCATCTAAAAATCTCTATGAATGGGGGCATATTAAAACGCGATATTAACTCATCATAAATCAACTAATCAACTTACAATGTGTAAGTCTCCTCGCCTTCCAATGTCAATTGAGCTCGCTCCTGTTGCGTATCCTCAAACCGGCAACCCGCGTGAGCGTTGAGTGTGAGGAGGAGGGGGCAGTACCCATTTCAACCACTAGCTGTTATTCTTACATACCGTAACTGTACCTTTAAACTAAGTTCTCTTTCATGTGTTATTGCGCTTTAAAGGAACACTCCACTTTTTTTGAAAATAGGCTTATTTTCCAACTCCCCTAGAGTTAAACAGTTGAGTTTTACCATTTTCGAATCCATTCAGCCGATCTCCGGGTCTGGCGGTACCACTTTTAGCATAGCTTAGCATAGTTCATTGAATCTGATTAGACCATTAGCATCTCGCTTAAAAATGACCAAAGAGTTTCGATATTTTTCCTATTTAAAACTTGCATTTTGCATTATAGGTGCCCTTCAAAATATGATCTAAAAAAATATTTTATTGATATACAGTTAAAAATGTAATTATGATCTATGTATATGATCTATAATATATATGTACGTGGAAAATAATTGGGTGGTGTGGGGGCCTAAGATGGTCAGTTCGCTTATCTGTGAGTGATTTTATCACTTGGAATTATATATAGCAGTTGAGAGATCTTTGGGTGGTCTCAATGTTTGACCCGTGCGTTTGGGATTTTCACTATTCTCTGGTTTCAGTTCAAACAGATCTCCCAGGCGTATGAGGTTTTGTCAGATGCCAAGAAGAGAGAAGTGTATGACAGAGGGGGTGAGAAGGCGATTAAGGAGGGAGGAAGTGGAGGGCCAAGTTTTGGCTCCCCCATGGACATTTTTGACATGTTCTTTGGGGGAGGGGGACACATGCACAGGGAGAGGAGAGGTAAGTCATGTTTCTCTCTCTAAGCTACAGACTCCACAATTTGTGCAAAACCTGATCATCCATGTTATTCTTTCAAGATTTCTGAATGTTCCAAAGAACATTTTCTTTTTAAGAGAACAAAAATCTTTTTCAGTCACATGGTTAATGTCACAAATTTGCCTAGTTGTTAGCAGAGTTGGATATCGTTTGAATTTATCGATTCCGAATCTTAAGGTGATTTTATGGTTTATGTTCACTTAAGACAAGTGACTGTGTTTTCAGGATATTTTTACATAATTTTATGTATTTCTCCTTTCAAGCGCAAGCAGACGTGAAAGGGAACTCAATTCAGTATTCGCAAGCCGAATTAAGTTCTCTTTCCCATTTTTCGCTTGAATGGTTTAAAATCACATTAAAATGCGCACACAGGAATCGAAAAGTTGAGTCAATTTACATTTTCTGATTCTTGACTTTAAGTATCTGATTTGGAATTCAGAATTGGAATCGATTTGATTTCCAACCATAGTTATTAATAACCTAAAATAGTACAGATTATTTCTTGTATTGTTTTTTGTTGCTGTTGTTTTTGTTTACATTTTTAAAAATCATAAAACATCCAGATTAAGTTCAATTTTTTTTTTCACAAGTTCAAATTTGGTTCACACTTTAGAGGAGATCAAAATGTAGGTTCACATTAATCCTTTGCACTTGGAGTAACCCACAAATTAACCAGCCAAAGTTTCAGAGATAGTCTTAGAGATATTTTGTTGTTCCTGTCACAGGAAAGAATGTGGTGCACCAGTTGACGGTATCTTTGGAGGACCTTTATAATGGAGCCACCAGGAAACTTGCCGTCCAGAAAAACATAATCTGTGACAAGTGTGAAGGTAATAAATGACTGAAATTTATTTGAATAAGGGATTTTTTTCTTTCTTTTTTTTTTTTTACTTTATTATAATGTTATTATACCAGTCTTCAGCGTCACATGGTGTTATCATCACAGGTGAAGACGGTTATGCTGCTTAATATTTTTGAGGAAACTGTGATACTTTTTTCACGATTCTTTGATGAATAGAAAGTTCGAGAGAGCAGCATTTATTTGATAAAGAATTTTTACAATGTAAAAGTGTTTGTCACTTGATCAATTTAATGCATCCTTGCTAAATAAAAGTATTAATTTCTTCTTCTTTTTTTTCAATTATCTGACTCAAAACTTTTGAATGGCAGTGTGTTTATAAGCATTGTATTATAATTATACTGCCTTGTATGGTAGTTCTGGTAGTATTTTTAATAGTTGGATTTTTTTTTTTTTTTTGCATAGTTTTTTTACTGGATATTTTACTACAGGTCGTGGAGGCCGTAAAGGTGTGATAGAAGTGTGTCCATTGTGCCGTGGGGTCGGTGTCCAGGTCAGACTACATCACTTGGCACCTGGCATGGTACAGCAGATATCAACAGTCTGCACCGGCTGCCAGGGGCAAGGTCAGCGACTTGGTCACCGCGACCGCTGCAAAACATGTGCTGGTCGCAAGATACTACGACAGAAGAAGATTTTGGAGGTGCACATTGATAAAGGTAATAATGAAGGATGTCAAAATTAACGTGTTACACAATTAACACAGAGCAGAAACGGCAGTACCAAGATTTTGTTTCGGTGCTGAGTCTATTTTTGCTGTGCTGCTTACACTGAATTAAAGCCACAGTGCATTGTTCTTGTTCAAAATACACCTGCGTTAACAAGAAAAATAACATTTCACCATAAAATCATATAAATGAGGTGTTCTGTGTTTTACAATCACCATATGACATTTAGCGCTGTGAAAAGAAAAAAAAAAGAAAAAAAGTAGTAAAATAAAATACACAAAAACACATCATTGCCAGGAGATTTTGCCCAAGGCCTGTTTTAATTGAGGTAGCCTATATCTTAACTCTAAGATTACTATATATGTGAAGGAGGAGAACACCTGAAAAACGTGACAGAATGTACGCTACTCATATGTATTTGCAGTACCAAATCGCGTTTCAGCTGCACACGACAAATGCTGCCAGTGTGAAAGCACAATGGGCACATGCTTGCTCCCTCATTGCATAAACACAACTTCTGCACTGCCTCCGCTCTGCTTGCGTGTCCAGTGTGAAAAAAGTGTTAAAGTGACAGCAGCCTAATAAACCTGCTGTTGTCTGTCCTTAATGTTAATCAAAGAACTAAAGACAAAAAAGAAAATCACTCACTGCTCTTTGACTGAATCACCCTTGTAGCTTTTATAAGGATTAATTTAATGTATATTTAATTTATAATTTATGCTGTGCAGTGTTTGAATATTCAGTTTCTGTATATTTACCTGTTGGACCTACCTAAAAATCTTAAAGCAATGTTTACAAGGTTACATGAGTTAAAAACAATGAAAACAATAACTTTTTTGTGCATTTTAGCAGGGCAGGTAAATATCTGAATCAGCTCACACGGACCAATAATAGAAAAACCTTTGTGTTGAGTCCTGATGTATTAAAGGCACAGCTTAATGTGACACTTATTACAGTGGGTTTATGCGAAGATTGTTTTAAGTTCACCTAAATTAAAAATTATTTAAAAAATATATATTATAAAAAAGTATAAGCCTATTAAATGTTGCAATTGATAGCTTTCAATTATATTGTAATGTAGAATGGCTGTAATTAATGGCCTAAATTGAAAATAAACACTTGTTTTCTGCAGCCTGTTGCATTTGTTTATTCTTGATTGTGTTATTGCAGGTATGAAAGATGGACAGAAAATAGTGTTCCATGGAGAGGGGGACCAGGAGCCTGGCCTTGAACCTGGAGACATCATCATCGTTTTAGATCAAAGAGCACACTCCGTTTTCACCAGGTAAAACCAATCTGTAAAAGTCAGCAAGAAGTAGGGATGAATTAAAATGACTAGATAAAAAAATATATATATGGGCCTTGGGCAATTATTTTCAGAGGTATGTCATTGATTGTAGTGTCCTGTAGAGGGCAGTACAGTCTCATTTATTTATTTCAATATGTCCTGCTTCCTGTGTTCTGTATGTGGGGCAGCCTTTTACAGTACTTGATCATTTAGAGAAGGTAAATGAGGGACGGAATATGTAGATATTATGTATGAAACAAAAAAATAATATTCTTAACATTTCTCTTCTCAGACAAGGAGAAGACCTCATCATGAACATGGAGGTACAGTTGGTAGAGTCATTATGCGGTTTTCAAAAACCCATCAAGACACTGGACAACAGAACTCTACTCATCACATCCCATCCAGGTAAACCATCCTGCATACATATTCCAGCATTACATGCAGTTTCCCATAACATCAGCACTATTGTGAGTCAGTGCTGGTGGATCAGTGAATGATGGCATACTGTAGCATGATGTACAGGTAATGGCTGATGGAAGTTTCTGTCAAGTTTAGAACCTGTAACCATATCCACTTTTAGTGATGCTCTGGGTGGAGGAGAACGGCAGGGGTGATAGTACGTCACCTTGGCAGATGGTGTACCATATGGTCATTTTTGCTATTGCTTTCTCCGGGGTTCCTAATAGGCATCCTTAGTGTCTTGTTGACCTTGTATATTACCATACATCTAACTTGTGCTCAAATTGGTCTACCTTGTTTTGGAGTAATTGGTTCTGATATCTTTCCCAGTTCACCCCTGAGCCGTTTGGAGATTAAAAACTACCAATTGGAAGCTCGGCTAGCTATAGGAATCTTAATAGCAGAGCAGATGTAACTGTTATATAAACTATAGATGTGTAAAGCAAATATATTGCCATTCTTTGTTGCATTAATAGGGGAGCTGATTAGACCTGGAGATAAGAAATGTGTTCTGAATGAGGGGATGCCTCTGCATCGTCGGCCGTTTGAGAAAGGGAAACTCATCATCCTTTTCAATGTGAGTACTAATTATTGAATATGTTAATTGATAAAACTTTGGAAAACTTTGATTTTTCTATTTACTGTATTTTTTGCTTTAAACATTTTTAACTTAATTAAGTTGACTAAGGAAGTAAAAAAATTAGATAAATATTGCTATGCTGTTTATTACTAATCAACACATTAAATATTGTATAATTTATAAACAAAAGTGGAAAACTTAGATTATTTTTAACTATTTGCTGTATTTTATTTCTTCCTTTTAAACATTCTGAACTCAATTGATAACAATGCCTGTTTGATTTGAAATGTGGGGGAAAAAAACTTTTAATACGTTTCAGAGCAAATACATGAATTTCATTTGTGTGTGTGTGTGTGTGTTTACTAAATTTTCCAGGTGTAGTCCACAGCTTTTGTTGCTGTTGTTCTCACTTACAGTGATGATTTACATAAACTAATTTGTGCTACCTTTCTTCTTAAGGTTGTCTTCCCTGATGAGAACTTCCTCCCATTAAACAAACTGAGGGAGTTAGAAAGGTACCTACCTGAAAAACAGGCAAATATTGAGCCTGATGGCATGGATGATGACCTCTATATCTATGCTGACCTTGAAGACTGTGATCCAACCCATGAACGTCATCATTACCACTATATAGAGGAGGAAGACTTTTACCCTTCTGGAGGGGTGCAGTGCCAAACCTCATAGAGATTCCTGTTCCCTGAATCCCTTCCCTTCCACAACAAATGCCACCTCTGCTGGAAAACAAGAAAAATGGACCAAGAGGAAAAGTTCATTACCTCTCAACTAGTTCTGTGCCTAAAATAAGACCTCTTAGTGCCGACCTCTTGTGTCATTGTTTGAAAGAATCTCCTCATCCAAAATCAAATATTTTGTGAAATAAATTTAGGGGATGTGTAAAATGAGTAGTGAGACTGATAACATGGAGGTTCAATTGAGGGCAGAGGCAATGGAAATTCGTGTAGCAATTACAATGGAAATGGAAGGGTCATTCAGGTGTGAAGTTGGTTGTGCCATAAGCCCAGTAAATTCCATCTCTAAAATTTATTTACCTTGAAAATCAAATTTTCGTCATCAGTTTGAGAAAACATTACAATCATTGTGGTGTTTTGTTTATTGCCAATTAATTGTGGGTTACATGTAAGAACATTTGATCTTGATGTTGTTGGACATTTGCTATGTGCCAGTTTATTGCTAAATGTTTTTCTAGAACATTTTGAACTAATAAGAGGGGTGTAACATCCAAGTTAAAAATACATTTTAAATCTTTATTACACTTACATTTTTATCATAATTTAGAAATAACTGCCAATGATTTTAACAAAAATAAGTCATGTTGCATTTGTTCATTCAAATCCTATTTAGAAGCTTATCTAAAAAAACAAAACAAAACAAAAAAACATGAATTGAATGGCACAACAAAATACTAAATATGCCAATTTGGTTTTGAAGGTGTTTTAATACCTCTGCAGAAAATGTATGATCCAGTCTTAAGATTACCTGGAAAGAATAGTGAAACTTTTATAACTTGATTATCTGTTAACTCTGCCTACATTTCAGTGACATTTTTGGATATTGTAAATGCACTTTTATCTGTTTTGTTATTAATATTTTCATTTTTGCAGGCAGATATGTCTTATTTGATGATTTTATTATGTGCTGACTGAAAAATAACTGAAAAATGTGGAATTTTCATTACGACCAATAACTTTGCCATTTGTAGTTCTATTTATAAAATGTCACAATGTTACTCATTTAGTCACTTGTATTTTTTGTTTTGGGTGGAATTGAATGTTGGGTTAATTATGACCAACTTTGAGCTCCTGAAGATCCACCTTCTTCCTGTTTGATTAAAAAAAAAAAAAAAATCATGATGAACATCTTGCATATTAAGATGTCTCTACATCTTTATTGGAGATCTACTGCAAATATCAAGCAATCCACATCTAACCAGTTAATGATGCATCTTAATGACAAATCTTTGAAAAGATTGTCATGGATTATTCATGCTTGAATTTTAATTAAACTGCAGCAATATCAGCACATTATTTACCAACACTGTAAGATACTCAGAGACTTACACTGTAAAGCAGTGTTATACCAATATTCAAACAAAAGTGAATATCCTTGATTAAAAAATAATCTGTAATTATCAGAATATAAACCACACTGATTACTCCCATACAGTATTGCAGTAACTGCATAATATGTTCACCTGCATGCAGTACAAGTAGATGTGCTTGGTTGAGTGTTAAAACACACTAAACCATTATAATCAACACAATATTGTACCATGTGAATTCTAAACATATCAGAATTCTAAATGTACACAAGTACAAATATGTGAAAATGTCCTCAATGTGTCCAAGGCTAGTGCAATGTCACATTATGAGCAAGTACATACTGATTATTTGTCTTTGGCCAAAATGATCAAAGATAATACATACATTCACATAAAAGATGTCAAACTTCAAGAATGGTCTTTGCAAAGAAAACCAGTACATTTACCACATTAATTTTGTTCGGGCTAAATCTTGCATGCAGATATTATCACAGACAATACTATAAAGCCCTTAATAATAGTAAAAGACCAGTACATTCGTGCAGTTTTTCATGTTTACCACTAGAGACTTGAGAGGAACATTAGCATTATGAAGTGAGATGTAGTTAGTTTCAGATGTTGAAGAGGTCCTGAATCTTATGAAGCTGTGGACCCAGTTGGTTGGTGCGTGAGCCTCTCGAAGCATGATGTGGAAAAATGAAGAATTGAATTCCTTGAATGGAAAACAATTTCATAGCAGGCATATAAAGGCAGAGATGTGTGTTTTCGGGGATGCCACAAATCCAGAACATAGAAACACAGGACGCGTATACAGAATTCATATTCTGAAGGACGAGACTCACGGCTTCCAGAGTTTGAGTAGGCCATCTTCGCTGTATGTGGCGATGAGATTCTGATGGGGGTGGTGAGTTATGCCAATCACGTCTTTTTCATGTACCTGTAGAGGATGTACGTAGAAGCACCTGTTTAATTTAATTTGATTTAATTTTTATATCCATTCAGATTTACTATAATATATCCAACTGGTCCTAATTAGAGGTACAGCATTAATCAAATGTTTCAATTTTAAGTTCAGCTGCTTTCCTGATTTCAAAAAACATGGTATGATGTCATCAATCAATCATCATCAAAGAAATAATGATTGATTTCTTTCAAAAGTGTAGCTTGATCAAAGGAGTGACAAAACAAAACATTATCATCAAAGAGACGTTCATCAAAAACATATCAAAGAAATCAAGGAGTTAGAAATTAAACCACAATGGGAAAAAAAAATCCCCCCCAAAAAAAACAAACAAATAAAACAAAACATTATCATCAAAGAGACTTTAAAGATCATCAAAGAGAATTTTAATTCCTCATTCAGATTTAATATATATCTCCAACTGGTCTAATATATATCACACTTTACCAAACTAAAAGAGATCTCGTGGATATGCAGCATGTGCTGTGAGGGCGGACGGTACCGTGAGGGTTCTCTCTAGTTTGCCAGTGATGGTGCTGAAGCAGTACAGCACATAGTCCTCTCCCACGCAATAAATCCACTCTCCACGTGGAGACAACGTGCAGCAAACAAAGTCTCCTCCCCTTCTTACGCCTGAACAGAAACTCCTCATCACCTGAAAAAGAAAGGGGACGAGGGCAACAGAGTGAGAACGCAAGTGCAACGCAGACGAAAAAGTTAAAGGCACGCTTCAGAGAACAACAAAAAGCATGCAAGACTGAGTCATCAAGCACATCAAGAGAAGAGTGGGTGAGGCGGCTGAATAAGGGTAAGCCTTATACGCCATCACAGTCTGAATATTAAGTGCTTAGCTATTTTTAGCAAACCTCACATCCAGCAATAGAGATTTGCTGCTTTTTTTTTTAAACTTCTGCTCAACATCCAGCCTTTAGTAAAGGTTTCTAATTCATAAATGGTATAAATTTGTGCTGCCTTAAACGGGTTAGTTCACCCAAAAAGTCATTAATTACTCGCCCTCATGTCGTTCCAAACCTGTAAGACTTTGTTCATCTTCGAAATACAAATAAAGATATTCAATGGAATCTGAGAGATTTCTGTCCCTCCATTGACAGCTACGCAGCTACCACTAGCCACCACAAAAAGTTCATAAAGAGATCGTAAAACTAATCCATATGAATTGAGCGGTTTAGTCCAAATTGTCTGAAGAGACACGATCGCTTTATATGATGAACGGATTTATTTTAGGTTTTTATTTACACATCAGTTATGTTAAACGGAAGCTCAAGCATGACATGCGAGAACAAATGAGGTTCATTGTCGTGTTACGCAGCATGTTTGAGCTTCCGGAAGAGGTTTGTTCTCACGCATCAAGCAGGTTCAGCTGAGCTTCTGTTTATGTTCGCTGATCAATGTTTATATGTGAATAAAAGGCTTAATGTGTCTCTTCAGATAATTTGGACTAAACCGCTCAATTCATATGGATTAGTTCTCTTTATGAATTTTTTGAAGCGTCAAAGTTGTGTAGCTGTCAATGGAGAGTACAGAACTGGCTCAGATTTTATTAAAAATATCTTTATTTGTGTTCGGAAGATGAACTAAAGTCTTACGGGTTTGGAACAACACAAGGATGAGTAAATGATGATAGAATTTTCATTTTTGGGTGAACTAACCCTTTAATACTGCTGGGAAAATATAGAAACCAGTTACTATAATTTTCACTCCAGTGTAAGTATTTTAAATTAATCTTGGAATATATTTAGCAAGATGCAGAGTATCTTACTTTATGTCTGTGATGTATCATATGCAGGTCAATTTTTGTTCTCACCTGGCCATGAATATTCGTAACAACCACTGTGTTGGTCCTATTACACACCACAAAGTGCTCAGGAGTCTTTGGGACAAGCACAACATTGTTAACAGTGATGTCTGTACCCTCAGGAATGTCAGGGGTTTTTATTGTGTGGGTGCAATCCATTGTCTTCATGTTCCAGACCTGAAAAAAAAAATCCACACAAATATATATGAATGTATAAATCAAAAACGCATAAGCTATTAGGTGTGGTTCACTACAGTATGAACACTTACCTTTACCGTGCCATCTGCCGATGCACTAATGACATGATGGCCATCATGTGAGAAGATGACCTCATTTACATGAGACGTATGGCCTTTAAACTCCTTCAGCGTCTTTCCTGATTTCAAACCATGAAGCCTGATTAAACAAATCCAGGAGTTAGAAATGAAACCACAATTCACAAATTCAACTTATCTCTTTAAAAAGCTTAAGCAAACAAGTGACACCAAAAAAAATAAATAAAAGGAAAATACAACAAAACATAAAACAAACATGTTATAAAGTTATGAATCATGAATAAATCATTACCATCAAAGAGATTTCTTCAAAAAGCTTGAGCAAAGGAGTGACACAAAAAACATAAAAGCAAAATACAACAAAACATAAAAACAAAACATGTTGTGATGTAATGAATCAATCATTATCATCAAAGAGATTTCTTTAAAAAGCTTGAGCAAAGGAGCTACACAACAAACATAAAAGCAAAATACAACAAAACATAAAAACAAAACACGTTGTGATGTAATGAATCAATCGTTATCATCAAAGAGAATTTTAAAATCATACATCAAGGTCATGATATAAGACAGAAAAACAACACAACTTTTGTCTGCAACCTACAATGTGATTTTATCAACTTATTTCTTTAAAAAGTGAAGCTAGAACAAAGCACTAACAAAACAAAATGTTGTGATGTCATCAATTAACAATTATCATCAGAGACTTTTCAAGATCAAAGATCATTTAATTTTAAAAGCATACATCAAGGTCATACTTGAAGACCGAAAAAAGAGCACAACCTTTGTCCGCAGCTTACAACGTGATTTTATTATCTTTACTTAAATTCTTTCCTCTCATGCACATGAAATTCCACCCACATGCACCATGAGAGTCTAGCACTGACGCCCAGCCGCAGAACTACTGCAGTCAGGACTGAGAGAGATGGAGAAAGAGAGGGAGAGACTTTCGCTCTAGGCATGTGATGGAATATTCCTGATGACTCTAAACACCTAGACCTTGATTCATTTAAATTTCTTCCACCTCATCTCTTACTGTCATCAATAGAGAATAAAACAAAGATGCAGCATGAAATACCTCTTTACTGTCGTTTGTCATGTGCACTTACCTAAAATGTACCTACTACTTTCCTACAAATATTTCCAAAAGCTAATAATAACTGAACCAAAAATGACCAATGACATAACCAAAAAAGGTAAACTTTTATTCATCATCTTTAACGCCAGGCATTCACGTGTCTCCCTCACACACACTACCGAGAGCATAAATCCAATCCATTGCAAAGGGGGAGGAGCTAGTATTTATCAATAAGGGGCCAATAGCAGAGCAGCTCGCCATTTCACCCCCCCCCTCCAGTTCCCTTGCCAGCTAAGGAGCTGGAATGACAAAACGTCTGCCTCAGTCAGCCGCTGTTTGGGCAGCTGAGCAAGGAACAGAAACACATTATCTGTGTGTGCTCCCTCTCTCATGCACGTGGCCAATCATGGTTCTTTCCACCCACATGCACCATGAGAGCCTAGAACTGACACCCAGCCGTAGAAAGTACTGCAGTCTGTTCTGCGAGAGAGGGAGAGATACTGAGTCTGAGCATGTGACGGAATATTCCTAATGATGTTTAAAACCCAGACCACGACTTCAAATTTCCTCCTCCTCCCCCGCCTTCTCTGTCTACAAAGTATTCACGGTTATAACATTTTACTAAGGTAGCCTACTGTTCCTATTGGCACTTGTTATTGCACCAATTATTGCACCAATTATGAAGGAGTGAAACAATGCAAAAAGTCAGACTTGCAAAATTTTTGATATTCATATATATAATAGCATGTTAAACCTGATAATCTGGTCAAAGGAGGCACTTAATAGTTGACTGCTGTCCTTGTTGAAGCAGACACAGGTGACTGCTTTGCTGTGGGCTCGTTCTAATCTATTCAGGCATGTTCCATTCAGAATTCTCCAAACCTGGAATAACAAAATGATACATCTTGTCACATAATGGACTGAATGAGGATAATGGAGATAAGTAAATTCCATGAACTAATGGTGTGCAATGAGGTCTAATTGGGAACATAATCATTCAATGAAGCTGAATGTGCTCCATGAAATATTGAATTAAAATCACATCCAAACAGGGATTTTAAAACAATAATGAAAGACCATACATTTTTTGAAGTATGTTAAAGGGATAGTTCACCCTAAAATTAAAATTTTGTAATCATTTACTCATCCTCAAGTAGTTCCAAACCTGTATGAATTTCATTCTTCTGCTAACACAAAAGATATTTTGAAGAATGTCAGTAACCAAATAGGTGACAGTAGCCGATGACTTCCATAGTATTATTTTTCTACTATGGAAGTCAAAGGTGTCCATCAACTGTTTGGTTACCAACATTATTCAAAATATCTTCTTTTGTGTTCAACAGAAGAAAGAAATTCATACAGGTTTGAGGGTGAGTAAATGATGAAAACATTTTCATTTTTAGGTGAACCATCCCTTTAATAAAGAACGGCAGTCGCAATTATAATCAGATGAAGTGTGATTAAAAGACTTAACATATAAGTGGTTAGAGGGCTTAATTAACATTTGCCTTCAGACCTACTGCCCCCTGAGATTGAGGTCTCTTACAATACTTCTGAAAAGCCTCAAGATACACTACCATTCAAAAGTTTGGGATTGGTAAGATTGGTAAGACTCTTATGCTCACCAAGGCTGCTTTTGTTTGACCTAAAATACAGTAAAAACAGTAATATTATGAAATAATATTACAGTTTAAAATTTTACATTTATTCCTGTGACAGAAAAGCTGAATTTTCAGCATCATTACTCCAGTCTTCAGAGTCACATGAAAGAAATCATTAATTTGTGAAAGTAATCATTTAATAAGGAAGACCATGTTTCTTTGATCTGCTAGAAACCAAGAATGTAGGTCTTTCACTTCTCTACCCATTGTGATAGATAGATAGATAGATAGATAGATAGATAGATAGATAGATGATTGATTGATTGATTGATTGATTGATTTATTGATGAGCGAGGTCCATACCTGTATCTTTCCATCCTGAGCTCCAGAGGCGATCATGTCGGAGTCATGACTTACTGCCAAGCACAGCACAGCCTCATCCATCATCATGAAATTGTCTTGAGCTTGGTACTTCAGATCCTAGTCACACAAGAAACAAATACAGATAAGCTAACTATTACACACAAAATGCAACCACACATAAACACATAAAATAAACTGGAGGTTTCTGCCCACAGTCTAAGGGAAAATACATCCACATGATGGGTTTCTTGAGATAATAAGGATAATTTCTTATGTCTACTGGAAAGAACTACCATCACAACACACTGTTACAAACAGCCAGAAAACCACATACTTATGAGTCTCATACTGTATACTCAAGTTCCCCAGTAGTGGTGGAAGTCCATGTCTGTGAGCAGGGCAGGATTTATTTTTGGTCCTTCCTCAACTCAACCTGATAGACGTCATAGAGTGTTGGGCTGACCCATATTCTACACCTCTGAGGCTTTAGTAGAAACCAAGGTTCTCCAGACAGAAAAATTAAGCCACACTAAATGTGAGAACTTGTTTTTTGCTCCCACAAAATGGGCCTAGGTCAGCACATGTGTGTTGCCTCTTCTATTCATCAAGGAGATGATGTTCTTGAGCTATGTGGTTGGGAAGATCAGGCTCTGAGAATATAGAGATGAATATAGACTGAAAGTTTATTTTGGTAACACTTTAGTTTAGGGTCCAATTCTCACTATTAACTAGTTGCTTATTACTATGCATATTACTAGGAAATTGGCTGTTTATTAGTACTTATAAAGCACATATTAATGCCTTATTCTGCATGACCATATTCTACATCCCTTAATCCTACTAATATCTCAACTTAACTACCTTACTAACTATGAATAAGCAGTAGTCAGGAGTTTATTGAGGCAAAAGTCATATAATTAATTGGTTAGTTCACCCAAAAATGAAAATAATGTCATTTATTACTCACCCTCATGCCGTTCCACACCCGTAAGACCTTTGTTAATCTTCGGAACACAAATTAAGATAATTTTGTTGAAATCCGGTGGCTCCGTGAGGCCAGCATAGGGAGCAATGACGTTTCCTCTCTCAAGATCCATAAAGGTACTTTAACGAAGGTCTTACGGGTGTGGAACGGCATGTGGGTGAGTAATAAATGACAGAATTTTCATTTTTGGGTGAACTAACCCTTTAATGGTTAGTTAATAGTGAGAATTGGACCGTAATCTGAAGTGTGACATTTATTTTTTGTTAATATAACTTACATTCTTAAAAGTAAAGGTTCCATAAAAGGGGTTTTTGCAATGATGCCATAGAAGAACCATTTTTGGTTCCCAAAAGAACCTTTTAGTGAAACATTCTTAAAAGAACCATTTTTCTTAGTTTGAAGAACATCTAACTTTTTTTCCCCAATATACTCTCTTAAAAATAAAGGTTCTTCAATGGCATTAATAGTTCCTTGAAGAACCTTTAACATCTATGGAACCTTTTTATTGCACAATAAGTTCTTTATAGTGGAAAAAAGGTTCTTGAAGTGGAAAAAGGTTCTTATAGTGGAAAAAAGGTTCTTTAGATCATTAAAATGTGCTTAACTCTAAGGAAAAAAAAAAGGTTCTTTTAAGAACTATTTACTGAAATGTTCTTTGGGGAACCTAAAATAGATCACTGCAAAAAACACCTTTTGGAACCTTTATTTTTAAGTGTGTAAAGAACCTTCTGTGCATTTGAAAGGTTACAATGGAAGAGGTTCTTTATGGAAACATCGATGGCAATTTACTTTTAAGAGTGTATAATTACTTTAAGTTTACAAAACAATCTAGTGGACATACTGCATAGTTGTCAGAGAACCTTGGATGAACCTGCTGGAAAGACGACCATCTCTGCTACACTTCATAAATCAAGTATGGTACAGCGATTAAATGAAGTCAATCATTAAAAGGCAAATGAAAGTCAACTTCAAGGTTTTGTTACAGAACTCAAAGCATTTTATTGACCATTTACAACAAATCACTTAGTAAAGTTAACAACTTTCATAGCTTTTATTATTCGTATGCCGATGATAACCAATTTAGTTCTCTCTTCCCACCCTCTGACGACCAGTTACAGTGGCCTCATGAATCATTTGTCTGGCAAGCATTTCTGCCTGGATGAATGCCCATCATCTGAAGCTGAATATATTGAAAACTGCTGTGCTGCTGTTCATCCCCGCCAAGAACTACCCTTGCCAATGCCTTGTCATTTCAATACACAACTCAATGATCTCATTCACACAGAATGCCAAAAACCTTGGTGCCACACTGGACAAAGACTAACCACAGTCAAAACATGATTCCTCCTGCAGAACATTTGCAGAGTTGTACATTTCTCACCAGAGAAGCTATTGAGATTCTGGTAGAAGCCCTCGTATGCTCTTGTCCTGACTGTGGCGACTCACTCCTGACTGACCTCACAGCACATTTAATCAAACGTCTACTGTCACATTTCACATTACAGATATAGATTGTTAGCAGCTTCACATTAATAAAAAGGAAAATAACATGTAAAATTCATCAGTTTCAGCTGTAAAGCTGACAATTGTGTCATTATTCAGCTCAATTTAGTTCAATGTTGTTTCAATTTAGTTCAATAACTATGTAAACGTTGCAGTTCATCAATTATGAAATGAGTTTTATTCAGTTTATAAGCAGCTCTAAAGTAGACAATAGTGTCATTACCTGTTTAAATTTTGTTCTCATCCAATAGTGTAAGTGCAGTTAAATCGATATAAAATATTATACAATATTGCCAAAAGTATTGGGACCCCTCCAAATCATTGAATTCAGGTGTTCCAATCACTTCCATGGCCACGGTGTATCCAATCACTT
>NC_067221.1:0-12500 GCF_019924925.1 Ctenopharyngodon idella
AATACATACGGTTAAGAAAGCAATTTGGGTTGTACCCAGGATCTGGGTAACACAAAAACTACCCAAACACTGGAAAAATAACCCCCAAAAAAGACCCAAAAGTCTCAACCCAGGACTTGGGTAGAAAAAATAACCCAAGATTTTTTAGAGTGCAGAAATGCAATTCAGACACATGCAAGACTTCGCAAAGAATGAAAGAACACACAGGGTATAAATCGACAAACATAAATGAGCTAATGACAAACAGGTGGAAGTAATCAGCACATGAACAATCCAGGCAAAGGTTTATGGGAAATGTAGTTCCTGAAATGGAACAATGGACCAGGGAGGATTGCCCTCTGGTGGATATCATGGGCACTCCAGCTGGCGGATGTGACAATATTAGTCTGCAATCAAAAGTCATAGTTTTCAGTATAAACTCCTCATTAAATTTGTCCTAGAGCAAAATATCTAAGCTATAATATTCATTATATCGCTCTACTACTTTTATAGCTCTATACTCTGTTTGCCTACACTTGTTTCTACTTTTATTTCCCCCAAGGAATTTTAGTAGAAACATGTGAGACAAAGCTGATATTAAACATATCTGAGAAGCCAAGAAACCTCCAAGCAATAACACTGTCCTCTAGGATCGGCTCATTCTCAGAGTTTGAGCTCACAGAACGAAGCTGCTTGTGAATAGCAAAGTAAATCAGCAGACCGAAATACTGCAGAGCCACTCTACACAATTCTAATTGAATTAGACAGTCATCGTGGAAAAGACAGAGCAAGTACGGATCTCAACTGGAAGAGTTAGACCCCCACACAAAGAAAGAAATCCATTATGACAAAGGTCTTAATGAGGTTCAGCTTGTGAAACAACCACAGGCTTTTCCCATTTATATACTTCTATATGATCACGCTTTGTTTGACCCGTAATGTGTAATAATCATTTTAAACAGTATGCTTTGGCTCCCAAAGTGATATTGATTCTCTCATTTGAGTGAATGGGTTGAGTATTGATTATGCAAATTATCCCACAAAATCGTAGATTAATCATCCCGTCTAACTGACCACATTTGCACACTCTCTTATACTTTATTTCACAATGATATACAAAATACAACGTGTAACCAAGCGAAAAGCTACATGATTCACCAATGTTGAAGTGTGCTTCACTTAATGGGATGCAATGGATTGTGGGAGTTGTGTCTGCCTGCCAATATGGCCGTCAGTCAGCAATGCAGTCAAAAGTTTGGAATAATTAAGATTTTGGAATGTGTTTTAGAAGCAAGGCTGCACTTATTTGATGAAAAATACAGTAATATTGTGAATTACTATTACAATTTAAAAGATTTGTGCAGTATTAATTGTTGATGATAAATGAGCAGCAAATCAACAAATTCATGTGACACACTGAAGACTGAAGGAATGGCTGCTAAAAATTCAGCTTTAAAAAAAAAAAAAAAAATCACAGAAATAAAGTATAGTTTCTTTCGTGTAATAATTTTTAATAATATTTTACAATATCACTGGTATTTTTCATCAAATAAATGCAGCCTTGGTGAGAAAATGAGACGTCTTTCAAATAACAATCTTAATTATTCCAATCTTTTGATTAAAACAAGACCCTAAAAAGAGCTGACGGTTAGTTTATGGACTAAAGGCCTGTTCACACCAAGAACGATAACAATAAATATGATGAAGATATAGCTCTAAAAATCGTTCTAAATATATAAAATTATACCCCAATTAGGACCCCAAGCGATCCCATTGTTTCAAATTGCTTTTAATAGGTACTCTCTTTAGCGCCTGATTACAATTCCTACAAAATTATGTTATGATAAATGCTGTTTCAACTACGCTATAATGACATTTATACTAGCATAGCATACAGATACCCGATTAGCCTGATAGCTTAGTTTATACACGCTTTTGCACTTACCCTACATGTATTCACAATCATCTTTAATGTAATTATGTGTTAAATTCACTGTTAAATGTCCATATATTTTAGTTATGAATAAAACTAATTAATGATGTTCAATTATTCACTTAATAGGCTATTATTATTATTGTTGTTGTTATTATTATTTATTAATTAAGTTAATCAAGTGTAATAAATTACATTTAATTGGTTTTGTTATGGACTAATTTGTTTTCTTACACATTATATAGTAAGCTATGTGTATTTTAAATTAACTGACAGTTTGGGGAGACCCAGTTTTGAGGGGGGACCCGATTTGTCACAAAACTGCAGTGTCTGTTAAGAACAATCGTCCGCTGGTGTGGATGCTAATATAGTTCTCGTAACCAGATATAGCCGTACTGAAAGCAACAATGGACACTTCACCTCAGATCTTCAAAATTAATAATATGAAACAAGAACGTTCAAACTGTCAACTCAGTGTGAACAGACAAGAGTATTCTAAGACAAAGATTATTTCAGTAACTCTGTATGTATTTTTTATAATGTTAAAATGGTGTAATAGTCATGAATTTGATTATGTACTTAACCATTTCGTTGCGAGTGCTGGGAGCTTGCTGAGAGAGCCCGCCCACGCGCTCTTCTGATTGGCTGTGGTTTTTGATTGACTTTAATGTGCCTCTGAGTCGTTGCGTCTGGTGTGGACAGACAAATTGTTTGTCAAAGGTCAAAAGGAACACGTGAAATTTAATGTCAGCAACATGTAAAATATGTGTATTTTATGCATATTTAACGTGTATTTCACGTTAAATATGTGTTGAATATGCATTTTTAACGCACTAATTTTTCATGTGCAAACAACACACATTTAACACGTGAAATACACATATTTTAAGTGTTGTTGACGTGTTAAAATTCATGTGTTTTTGAACCTTTTGGCCTTCCATAATTGTTTATCACTGGAATCTTATCACATTGTATCTGGTTAGGACACGATGTTATGGTTCTCGTTGTTGGTGTGAACGGGCCTTTACACGCATAAACACACACCCTGACAGAGACAGAGATGGTAATGAGGAGGCGATACTCAGCAAGTCATCTGTCGGGCAGTGGGAGATTGTGTTCCCCTCCACTGGGTCCTCTCTCCCCTGCCGCCCTCATTTCCTGCTGTTAGCGCACTCATCAACATTACTGCTCTAAATCCTTAAACACTCCTACAGACCAACTTCACCGGCCAGATTTTCTTTGGCTTGACTCTGGAGTCTGTGGGCAGGCCGTGATTTCAGCGATATATCAGGTTGTGCTTCCCACACACACACACACACATATCTGCTTGACATTTGTCTGATTTCCCTTAAGGAATGTGGTTTGGTTGGGCTTCTGTGGGGACAGTAGGCTTGCTCGGATAGAATGACAGTGCGTGTTGATAAATTGTACACAGTAATACGTCTACAAACGACCCCGTGACATGTAACATCTATTATGGGCGCTGCTGTGCTGAGCCAGGCATGCCCATCACCTTCAGAGACGCAGAGCGATGAAATAGCGCCACCTAGTGATTAAACTTATTTTAAGCCTTGAATTTCAACCTCTATTTTCTAAAGCACTAGCAAGGATCTTTAGTTCACAAGAAAACCTGTATTTAACCACCTAATATTTCTGGAATGCACAGCTCACGAGCCTGATTGAGTTGTAGTCTTATGCAAATGTCAGTCTAATTTGTGACATATATAATTATGTAGATGAGATGAGCATGCAGTCTCAGGGGGAGGTGTGTGAACATCTGGAGCTCTGGCATAATAGGACGTTTTGGTAAGTGTTTGTACGGCACCTGCATACAGCTTATAAATACACAGAACTGCTGTGAAGAGGCTTCGACTCCATGGTACCTAACTGTAAAAAGAGTAAGTGTAGGGGAAATATTGACCTATTATTTATAAATACTCACATGTCCACTGTTGGCTCTTTCGGCGGTGGACAGGGGTCAGCATGGGCACCCTACAAGAGGCTGCAGTTTTGGAGATGCTCTGACCCAGTCGTCTAGCCATCACAATTTGGTCCTTGTCAAACTCACTCAAATCCTTACGCTTGCCCCATTTTTTCCTGCTTCTAACACATCACCTTTGAGGACAAAATGTTCACTTGCTGCCTAATATATCCACCCACTAACAGGGTGCAGTGATGAAGAGATGATCAGTGTTATTCACTTCACCTGTCAGTGCTCTAATGTTTATGCCTGATCGGTGTATATATATATATATATATATGCTTAAAGACAGTGTCATACTCTTAAACAGAAGGTATTGTTGTAAATATATCTTTGATCATGACATATATCTTTGATCATGAGTCTTTAATATAGTTTTAGATTAATTCAATAAATATATGTGATATGACATCTGCACCAATCGTACGTGTGGATTCATAATTTAAATAAAGAGGACTTATAAATTTAAGGGAGAGTTACATTTTACGAGAGCAGATGTATCTCTAATTGGATTCAGGATCGTTTGCGTCCTTAATGAGTGGCTATCTAAGATCCCAACAATTACCGTAGTGCTAATGATGAGTTCAGGCAGGTGGAAAAAATCGCAAATTCCATAAGTGTCTGAGTGTGTGTGTCCTTAGTATGTTTTAAAAGCAGAGAATCACACACCTTGGACATGCAGTACCACACTACAGCGGACATTTGATGATGACTGCTCTACATCATGCTGTCATGTGTCATTTTTCATCCCCGCGGTAGCTGGAGTGAGTTGTGTACCTGGCGTATATTCACCATGATCCTGCATCATTTATAACATACTTTAAGGCTCACTTCAGTTACACTCATATTGTGTTTTATCTCAGTTTATGTCTCTGTTTATTGTTGAAGTGATGCACTTTTTTAAAGCCATACATGAAATTAGCACGCTCACCAGCTGTAATATAAATATGCTAACAGTGTGTTTTAAAGAAAAAGCGAAAAAGTGTAAGCACATTTTTTTTTTTTTAAATTTCTTCTTTTGTTGTTCAAAAAAGAAGAACGATATACTGCATTAAAACAACACCAGGGTAAGTAAATGATGACTTAATTTGCATTTTAGGGTGAACTATCCCTTTAAAGGGGCAGTTCACTCAAAAACAAAAATTGTGGTCACCAAGTTCACCAAGCTTAAAGTTAGAAAATTTCCTATTGACTAACATTGATAGAATGTTCAGCACTCAAAATGTAACCAACTGCGATGACATCATTGTAATATTTGCATTCTGAACTGGCGATTGGTCTGCTTAAGGCCGGGGACACACGTAAGGACTAGCTGAAACATTCCTAGACATGAGCTCAGCACACAAAGACTGATTCCTTCGACTGAAGCAGATTTAAATACTTACACACCGACTGTAATCGCCGACTGAACGCAACTGGCTCTGACTCTGCGTGTTTAGGCATGATCAGTCGTAAGAATCAAATTACATTCATAATCAGCCTTACAATCGTTAAGTGTGTCCCCAGCTTTACTTATAGCCGTTATCACAATTCAAATAAAGAAACAGCCAATTGTGAGACCTCAAATTCAACAACAACGACAACAAAACTATTATACACGACTATTTGCTAACACTGTTCATTTTTTTCCACTTCAAAGTTTAAAAATAAACATCAGAAGGGGACACTGACTTTTAGCTCTGACTTGTGAATTTTAGCTCTGATGATGCACATTCAATTCAATATAATTATGCAGTTGGAAGTACCAATATATCAAGATTGATCCGCCCACCCCTAGTCAATTCCTGTGGGCAGCCGAATGAAAACAAGACTCGTGCTGAGTGAAAAGAATGGCAAAGCAGGCTAAGTTACATAAAAACTTTACAGGGGATCTATAATGCCCCTTTCACAAGATGTAATATAAGTCTCTGGTGTCTCCAGAATGTGTCTGTGAAGTTTCAGCTCAAAATACCCCACAGATCATTTATTATAGCTTGTCAAATTTGCCCCTATTTGGGTGTGAGCAAAAACATGCCGTTTTTGTGTGTGTCCCTTTAAATGCAAATGAGCAGCTGCTCCCGGCCCCCTTTCCAGAAGAGGGCGGAGCTTTAACAGCTCACGCTTCGGTCGCTCAACAACAACAAAGCTGGAGAATCTCACGCAGCCAAAATGAGGATTGTCAGTAACGGTGTTCAGCCTTACATTGTTCAAACCGGAGTCGACACTGATGGAGAGACTCAGGAAGAAGTTACAACTTTTAGAATGAAACTGGACGTTTCTGAATGGTTAGTGGATAAATTTATGTAGTTGCTGTGGAGTTGATTCAACTCATTGACTAGCATGTGCCGTCATGTGTGAAGCAGTCCGGTGTAAAATGACGGCATGTCAACAACACTCTACTACAACAACTCTTCCTCTTCTCTAAAGCAGCCCAACATGGCCTCACCCCCTTTGTTGTGTGTTCTCGGGGGCGGGGTTTATGTAAATTTTAGGGTTAGTGATGTCACCAACCCAGGAAGAAGCTCCTTGTAGTCCCTACCAGCCATTTGTTGTAGTCGTTAAAAAGCGATTTCTGTAAAAGAAAATATCTCCCTTTGCATTGAACTTTAAACGTCGTAAATTTGCAGATGTTGTTTATGATCAAGCAGCAACATTACACACTAACTAAAGTTAAAAAAGTGAAATCATAATTAAGGACCACTTTATCACTATTCTCATTCTGTCTTGTTTCCCTTTAGGAAATTCTGGTCCTAAATGAAAATCAGTCAACCTCAATCAATCATTCCCAATCAGCCAACGAATCAAATAATTAATCCATTAATCAATCAAATATCCACTCGCCCTCATCCCCTGCTGTGTCATCCTAGCTAAAAGCCTCTGTATAAAGAACAGTGTGTGTGTGTGTGTGTGTGTGTGTGTGAGGGTCAGGTGTAGCTAGCCTGTTTGGTGTAACTGATACATTACACATCCAACAAGAGCTCTTTGATAAGCGCAGGAGCTCAGCTTACCGGATGGAGAAAATCCTGTGTCAGTCACATTCAATCGTACACGCATCCCTTATCAAACCCCGTGCTTCAGCTGAAATGATGTGTGACGGGGACGGAGCAGGCACAGGGTGCGGGCAGAATAATTTTCACACGCATCACCATGTAGTGTATACGTATACTGTATCGGCCTGACCTGAAGCTGTAATCTAGAGGAGTTAAACCTTCTCGTGGCTCCATCTGTGGAGCCAGAGCCTGGCTGAGGTAATGCTGAGCCTGGGTACGCAAGCGGGCCAGAGTTCTCTCCCACAAAACTGAGGATCACTGCACAAGGGAACCTGAAAGGTCTGTGAAGCAAAGTGCTTTGGCAAGACGGCTGCCAAATACAGGGCCTCTACTCCGCACAGATCTGGCTTTGTGCGAAAGGTACCGGCTTGTGCCCTCAGGGGACTCGAGCCGCCGGCCCCATGGGTGGTCTGAGGAGAACTGCTGTAAGAGTGGGAATTATGTGGGAATTTCAAGTTTTCTGAACGGAATGCATAGCTCCTTTCACTGAAAGCGTAAGCATCTGTTTACTCCTGGTATTAAGATGCGTTTTGGTTGATCGGATCACAAGTGGACGACACTAAATACAGGTGTAAACGAGGTCTAAAACATTTTCAGCTTGTCCACTTTCAGAGGTAGTTGAAAACACATTTGACCGGACTGCTTTCGTATTGTAGACGCTCATGTGGTCAAATGTGTCGAACAGCCACTAAAAGACCCCCTGCTGGCCTAACACAAGACACAACACAACGAGCGCAGCACTGAAAAGGGGTATAAAGTATTTATACTTTATAAATAATTTAAATATGTTATATTTACCTTGATTCTTTAGTTTCTTCACACACTTCTGTTTCATCTCGAGTATACTCTTCACTGACTGGAAATTATGCCTGAGGGACAGTCAATAATTAATAATAAACAATTATTATTATTATTATTATAAAGATTTTTATAATGGCTTTTCATATTGTAACATTAAAAGTCTGGGTCTGTGACAAGACTAAATCAATCAAATCTAAACATAAAAGACAAAGTAGCAAAAATAAATGAAGGTACGGTAAAAGGTTTCCACCATTACAAAAAGTTGAAATCTGATCATTTTAATAAAAATCACACCCTGGTACATTAAAGTGCCTGTAGAAATCTCCAGTAATAATTTAGTGCCTTAGAAAAACAGAAAAAGAGTATATGAGTGTACAAAAATACCTTGATCACTGTACATCTAATTTTCAGCTCTTCTTTAATATTTCCACCAGACATAATAGTAGCTGTCCTGTGGATCCATCAAGTGTGGGTGTTCATTTTCTCTCTCTGTAATTCACTGCAGGCTTCTTTCGCCTCTCCTGTCAGTCACCAGACTGAATCCAGTGTCCCTCTTTGAGACTGTAATCAAAGCATCTCTCTTCCCCCCTTCAATCCAAATATAACCCGCATTTATAACTATGACATACAATGTCTATACAAAGACAGTTTGTGTTTTCAATGAACCAAACAGTTGATGGGCCCCACTATGTTGATGGGACTACTATGGAAGTCAATGGGGTCATCAACTATTTGGTCACCCATATTCTTCAAAATATCTTCTTTTGTGTTCAGCAGACGAAAGAAATTCATACAGGTTTGGAACAACATGAAGACATTTCACTTTTGGTGAACTATCCCAACAGTTAGGTTCACTCACAAAACGCGGACATAAAATATTATGGTAAAGCTTCCACTAAGGAAAAAATAATCAATCGCAACATACAAAACATTCACCCCGGCAACAAAATAAGCACTGCAACTATATTACAGAAGTAATATTACTACTGAAAATCCTCTGATGTCTTTCTCACTACAATCTACAGCTGAGACGCAAGATCGTGCCAGTTCCGTTTGTATGAAACGAGAGCGAGTCCGCGAATCTTCCTGAGAGACGCTATCTAATATAACACTGTAAAACAAATATCTGGATATTTACGGTTATTGTGGACAGCACAAGTAGTGATTTGGCTGGCAGCTGGTCTCTGAGATTCAAAAGAACCAATTCAAAAGAGTCATTTATTCCCAAATTGGACTTCACTTGTTTATATGATTTAGGGCCACGTTTTAACGATCTACTGTAAACACATGGTCTAAAGCGCACAGTGCAAGTGGACTTAGGGTGTGTCCGAAACCTCTTTTGCGATTTTACCAACGGAAAAATGGTCGCCGCTCCCGGTGCATGGTCTAAAAGGGTTGTATCTATTCTCTTAATGAGTAATGGGTGTGTTTTGGCCGTAACGTGCAATAAACCAATCAGAGTATCTCCCATTTCCTTTAAAAGCCAGTTGCACTCGCGCCACGGCAGATTCGCTATTTACATGGCGGAATTTGCAAAAAACTGAACGCTTCTCTAGTGAGGAAACGGATCTGCTCGTGCGCATTTTCACTTTGTTTTCAGACCAGCACGCCCATGGACGAACAGATGGGCACAAGTGCATTTGCTATTTAAACAACGTGGTGCTGGACATGAAAATGATAACTGCGTCGGGCTGAAACTAGCAAAAAATACTTGCGTTTTGCCTGGCATATATGTATATACCACCTTGCTCTATGTACAATAATTACTCTGCTCATAACAGCATGCCGTTTGAAAGACTCAAATGCTTCAGCAATCTCTTGGGACACACATTTTTTGAGAACATAAATGAATCAAACCTTGAAAATCCACTATTAGAGGTTCAGCATGGCCTCTCAGTTTGAGTGTGAGAGTGACCGCTGCCATTGAGTGTGTCTGCGCATGACTGATCACAACCAGTCTCTGTGTCCAGTTTGTGTCCATTTGACCCCGTCAGACCCCTTCTCTCCCAGGAGTGCCCTCAACCACCAGGATAAGCCTGAAACGAGATCGAAGTGATTGTGAGGAGCAGAGATGTGAGGTGTACCTGAGACCCCATCATGCCCCTGCAGGGAGAGATTATCCTGAAGGAATAAGTGAAGCTTCCCGCAGCCGAATCCTTGTCTGAGCAGGTGACAGATTATTCTCTGGACAGAGTCTGCAATCACTGAAGTCTATGTGTACTGTGTTTATGTATACAGAAGAACAAACTGTTTTAACAAAAGACATATGGATAATGATACTGGTGTCTCTGTTCTTTGCTGTTACATGATTTAAAAGGGAAAAGGCCATTGTGCCTTTAAAGTGTTAGTTCACCCAAAAAAATGAAATTCTGTCATTAATTACTCACCCTCATGTCGTTCCACACCCGTAAGACCTTCATTCATCTTCGGAACACAAATTAAGATATTTTTGATCAAATCTGAGCATTATATTACTTTATTTATCCACTAACCATTCAGAAACGTCCAGTTTCATTCTAAAAGTTGTAACTTCTTCCTGAGTCTCTCCATCAGTGTCGACTCCGGTTTGAACAATGTAAGGCTGAACACCGTTACTGACAATCCTCAATTTGGCTGTGTGAGATTCTCCAGCTTTGTTGTTGTTGAGCGACTGAAGCGCGAGCTGTTAAAGCTCCGCCCTCTTCTGGAAAGGGGGCCGGGAGCAGCAGCTCATTTGCATTTAAAGGGACACACACAAAAACTGCGTGTTTTTGCTCACACCCAAATAGGGGCAAATTTGACAAGCTATAATAAATGATCTGTGGGGTATTTTGAGCTGAAACTTCACAGACACATTGGGGGGACACCAGAGACTTATATTACATCTTGTGAAAGGGGCATTATAGGTCCCCTTTAAGCCCTGTTCATCAGGCAGCAGATCACAGTCTTTGTCATTTGCATAAAGTAAAATTGACAACTTTTTTCTAAATCAGCAACTCTCTTTGAAAAAAGACTTTGCAGTTGCAACAGAATTGTTGTCAGTGTAAACTCGCCTTTAGGCTTTACCGAGTCATTGACAATAAGCAAACAAAGTTTTGACACAAGTATTAAATGTCTGTAGTGATTAATAGAGGATGTGTACTTGCAGAAAGCAGCATACAAATGGATTAAAAGGCTTCAGACTCCATTAACTTGTGTCTGTGTTAATGACATTCGCTGCAGTAGTGATGACTGGCTCATCTTGCACTGCTGCTGGTGAGTGTCATCTACATCTCAGATTAATGAAGCCCGTGTTCATAAACAGACCCACTCAATGTGTGAGCTGTAGGACCATCTGGTACCATCAAAACGTAAAAATACTTTCCCTCCGTCTACATTTTTATTGGTCGATAATTGTTATTCTTTGTGTGACACGCCGCGTGGCATCTGAAACTGTTCAAGTCTGCTTTCCACTTGGATATTTTTACTATCGTAGGCTCTGTAAAGCAGCAGGAAGAGAGAGCCAAGATAATTAAACTTGTATTCAAGATAAATAAATTATGAAACATCGACTGAAAACACAGGGAAAGACAATAATTAGATACGTGAGTGTGTCTGCATGCAATTTCTGATGAACATTTTCAAGGACATTGGCACAAAATCCTCAATTAACCTGCAATCAAATTTACTAATGTTCATTAGCGATGTCAGAATGCAATAGACAGCTCATTATGAATTCATACGAGACGCTATTGTCATTAATAATACATTAGCATTCACACACTAGTGTATACGCATCAGCATTTATGCAGCCTATTGGATGAGTTCATTTGGATAGAAAGCAAAAATGAGAATTGCGAATGTTTGACAACATGGATTTTTATTAATAAGAGAAGGCTCTATAAATCTAAGAGTGACATGATTATTTACACAGTAGTTCAAGTTGGTTTTTTGTAACCTTGAAGGATCAGGAAACAGCACCGTTAAAGCACCTGTTACGTAACAACCAACCGTAAGTCTGTCCGCCTTTAAGAGTTTTATTTGTTTCTTCGATTATATATTATAAACTTGCTTATATCCTTTCGTTTTTAATATCTGCACACTGCTAGTTGTAGATACACAAAGAATATGAATATTCAAGTTAAAAGTCATTTATCAAGCAGTCAGAAACATACTATGCACAAGTACGCAAACTCAGACACGACTGTGTATACGCTGCAAAAAAAAAAAAAAAAGATTTTCTTAGTATTTTTGTCTTGTTTTCTAGTCCAAATATTTAAACATTGCTAAATCAAGATATCGTTATCGGCCCGATAAGAAAATTTGGCCGATATATTAAAGCTGATAAATAATGGTTTATTTCCTTCAGCTGAGACACTTCAGATGCACACTGTCCTCCATTATGATTTTGAATTGTTTGAAATATGATTGAAATCACTTCAAAAAGGAAAATACAGTTAAGTGCAACGTACAGTGCAAGTCTGTCATATAGACTACATAATATTATAATGAGAACATTATAATTGTGTGATTGGGACATGACTTTTAATGGGGAGACTTTTGTTTTTGTAATCAGGCTTTCAAAAAGTATAAAAAAATTTTGATTTATCAGCCAATTTATCGGTTATCGGCTTTCAAATATAAAGAATTATCGGTATCGGCTAAAATGTGAGACTTTTGTTTTTGTAATCAGGCTCTCAAAAATTATATAAAAAATTTGATTTATATTTATCGGCCAATATATCGGTTATCGGCTTTCAAATATAAAGAATTATCGGTTATCGGTATCAGCCAAAATTTGAGACTTTTGTTTATGTAA